>NW_027070285.1:0-14952 GCF_002906115.3 Quercus suber
AAAAAAAAAAAAAAAAAAAAAAAAAAACACAGCAACCCACGGTCAAAAACCAGACCCACCACCGCCGAAGCTCGAAGGAAGCGGATTCGCCGCTGGGAAGCTTGAAGGAAGTTGATTTGTTGACCCACCACCGATCTAGAAACCACCGGCGATCTCGAGACCCACCACTATCTAGATTTGGTACAACGCCGATCAACACCGATCCTCTCCGATCATGGTACAACGCCTATCCAACGCCGATCCTCTCCGATCGTGGTAGACGATCCTCTCCGATCGTGGTAGACAATCCAACGCCGATCCTCTCCGATCATGGTAGACGATCCAACGCCGATCCTCTCCGATCATGGTAGACGATCCAACGCCAATCTAGAGAGTTGCCAGAGAGGGAAGACGTTGAGAAGAATCATAGAGCAAGAAGAAGAGAGAGCAGAAATAAAGAGAGAAGGAAGAGAGAAATGAGAGAGGAGAGAGAATTTCCCGGTTAAAATGAGAGAGGAGAGAGAAATGAGTGCATTAAAATATTTTTTTTTTTATAAGATTGAGCTACAGTACCATCTTACATTTGAGATGATACTATAGCAAAATCTCAAAAAAAAATTGGCATATGACATATGCCATCCCAGTTGCTGAGCAGTTTTGGGGCTTAAATGCCAAATATTCTTAAGATTTGGCATTTGCAAGCCTCACTGCTGATGCTCTGAGAGATGGGAACAAATCAGCCATGATTTACATGTCAACTGTCAAGTCTCTTTACAAATTCATAAGTCTGCCACCCAAATGAATTGGCCTCTATCAACATTTATTACTCGCAACTACTCTCGTTCTCTTTACTAAAGTCGATCAGCATATACAATTTGCCACAACTCATATTCCACCCTGTCGAGCAAATGAATCTTCCCCTTTACAATTAATACAACAAGCTACTATCCTCCGCTAATTACCAATCTCTGTAATGAAGAAAATATCCTACAAAGACAAATTGAAGACACATTGCCTTGGTTTGGATAGCACTAATACCTGCGGCGCGTTTTATGAGTTGCATTGTCTCCTTTTTTCTTTTTCTTTTTTTGTTATTTTGGCCCGGATTTGACAACAGTGGGAGACAATTTTTACTATGCATGAACAGTTTGATACAGTTTACGCACTATTCATACACTGTTTACACATTAAAAAATATTAAAAATAGGTCTCACGGTACTATTCATATATTTAAAAATTATTTTGCAACAGTATTTTCAAAAACAATCAGTTTTCAATAACTTTCAACAACAATAACTTATATCCAAACAGACTCATTATCCCAAAGTTTTGAATTCAACCTGTGCAAGTGTGCAGTATGGGGGAAAAAAGAGCCCCCACTTTTGCTTTAAAAGGAATTTAAAGAAAGCTATGTCTACCACTAAGGTCTAATCAAAAAGTTGTCTCCAAGTTGATTTCAAACTATGTAAAATTGAATATCATTCAATAGTTATCAAGTTTGTGGGGATCAAGGGCCAACCCCCGAGTGGCCAAGAAACAAGAAAGTACCTTGTTATTTTCCTTTGTTTCTTCCTTTTATAACCACGCAACCACAGAAAATCTTTTATTTTCTCATTTTTATTATTATTTAAGGGGTTTTGTTTGGGCTTTGGGCTTACAAATTTGTGTGTGAACTAATAGTTGCAGAAAAAGAACCAAAGCCTATTTTGTACGCTCTCATAGTGGAGCTTCTTTTTTTCTCCCCCAGTTGAATTCAAATGCATGGTTTGAGGGGAGTGATGGGTAACTAAAAAGCAAATCATTATTCATAAGTATCGTCCAAGAGCATAAGAGTCGTCCAAAAGAAGAAGAGGAAGAAAGAACATCATCCAAAGAAAAACAAAGAAGCACCAGAAGGAAGAAGCGGGTTCATCTAAGAAGAAGACAAGTCGTCTAAAGAAAAGAGCTCATAGACGATAGATAACCACTTAGTAAATTCCAAGTGTTTTCTATGAGCTCTATATAATCAAATAGTTGAAAAATCAAAGGAATTGCTCTATATAATCAAATTTATAATCTATACCCAATTTAACAACCTCATAATCTGTACAAATAGTCGATTTTTTTTTTAATGTTTTAGGGTGAGTTTGGTTCGGCTTTTTGTAAAAGTGCATAATGAAAAAGTAGAGTTTTCAAAAAGTGCATAATGAAAAAGTGTATTTTCAAAAAGCTGAGTGTTTGGTAAAAACTGTTAAAAAGTGCTTTTTGAAAAAGCTGAGTGTTTGGCTAGAACTTGTAAAAGTAACGTTTTGAGTTGTAAATTACCAAAAAGGACAATGTATATATAAGAGTATCTCTAGCAAGTTAGGCAAATTATTGTACCGTTTGGATAATCAACAGTGACATTTATCTTTTCTCTATCCACTTTTTTAATCTTTATTTTTAATTAAATTTATTCTTTTTTAATCTTTATTTATTCTTTTTCTATTCATTCTCAACAATTATATTTTTCAACTTATATTCACAATATTTTTTGTAATACTTTCACAAGAATCATAACAAAATTTTATATGGAAAATTGTTTCTAGTTCTAATTTGAACTTGTGGGGCCCGTGGGCCTGATAACCTCGGCCCATCGTGTAGCAGGCCCAAGGCCCATGCCGAGGAGTACAGACTATTCAGGGCTAAAGTGGGGAAAGCCTCTTTTCCCAATCCATACCGAGGACCTCCTTATCCTCGGCCTGACAAAGATGATTTTCAAGAGAGACTAACTCCAAAGTAAGCTGTCACTCTCGCATTTAATGCACTCAACTAACCCCCCTGACTGCATTAATGGGGAGGTAACCCCTTGGCAGGGTAACGTTGATCAGAGTGAACCACTTGAGTACTGATAAGGCCTCTGATGGGACGAACGGCCAGAAGAAAGGCAAATAGATGATCAACAGATGGAAGAGGGAGATAGGAAGATGAAATCTATATAAGAAAAGCAAGTAAAGTAAAGTAAGGGGGGAAAAAAAAAAAGAAGAAAAACAACAAGGTCTCCTCGGCCACAGGCCGAGGAGCATCCCCCCATTTGTAAAGAAACTCTTAGTATTTTTTATAAGGAAAGTTCATGCATGGTGACGGCCAGCACCTAAACCTTTAACCCACTCTCTATAAATTTATTGTTTGGACTGGATTGGGCTGAAAACTCATTCATAATCAGGGTCAATCCAAATTGAGTCCCTACAATTGGCGCCGTCTGTGGGAAGGATTAGGGTGCTGGCCGGCACACCAGGCAAGTGTTCTAAGTTCTAAGTATTCGTTTTACAGTAGGTTCAAAAAAAAAAAAAAAAAGTATATAGAAGATTTGACAGTAGAAAAAAAAAAAAAACAAACAAAGATCTTGATATTATTATTTCATCATCGGGTCGCCTTTTTTAGGTCGGCTCAGATCTCTTAAGAGTATTGGCAGCCTCCAAGAATTTGTCGCGCTCTTGCGCTAAGGCATTGCTATGGTCATCAACCTCCTCGCCTAACTGAAAAGGCCTGGATAGCCTGCCAGTAAAAACAAGCAACTCTGTAAAGAGAAAGAAGATACTAGGGACAAATTTGAGTAAATGAATAGGTGCCAAAGGACCTACCATGCCTAGATATTTCTTAAGGTCGAGGACAACCTCTGACCCTCATTTTCTCTAACTCGGCTATATCAGTGGGAGAAGAAGAGATTTCTCCAGGGCCTCGGCACGAGAGCCCCTCGTCTCCTTGAGACTCCGCATCGACGCGTTATCCATCAGGGCTGATCATGGAGCATAGCAGCAGGCAGCCAGGCTTGAGCCTCGGGCTGCTGGGTGGCCTCTTGCTCTTCCGTTGATCACCGAGCTTCAGTTGCTTCGGAGGCCTGCGAATCCTACCCTCCTAGGGCGAAGAATGAGATTTGCTCCCATCCATTGCTCTTTACCCTTGGAAAGTCTTTTCTTTTCGGGTCATGAGACTCAGTAGGAGGGACGGTTACTGTAGGAACAGAGGACGACCTGGTTTGCATGGTTAGAATCTGGGACTGAGGTGCTGGGGGCTGGGGCTGCGACTCCCCTGGTACATCCTTCTTGGAACCGCCTTCAAGCAGGTCAAGAAGATTGGTTTGAGGCTTCTTTTTAAACCCATCTCAGCCTGAGTACCAACTCTTAAGGACTGGAGATCGGCTTCGGACAAATGAGGGTCTCCTAGATCACCAGAGGGGTCCTCGGATCGATCAGCTAGGTCAAACACACTATATTCGTCCTCGAGGAACTCAGTTCAACCACCTCCCTTGCCTTCTTAGATGGTCCTTTCTCAGCCACCGTTACTCGCTGGGATGAAGAGGGGCTGATAGCGGAATGCCTTCAGGTATATAAGATCCTCAATAAAAGCAAAACCGTCCTCCACCACAGTAATCTGCGTAAGCGAGGGTCACGAGCTCTAATTACGTGCTTTGGGACTGGGAATGATTTCTGAGCTGGGTCACATCCGAGGATTTGATGAGCAGCTCTGACCTGGTTATCAGGTTCGTTCAAGAAGAGGTCCGACCTAAGAACGGTTTCCAAATCCGCTTTATTAACCAGATGGAAATGACGTGCAAAGGCGTGCGAATCTGCGAAGAGAAAAACGAAATTCCTATGGTTAATGAACCAAATCGAATATACATGTATAAAACTTGAAAATACTGAAACCTAGATTGTTTTGTACTTCGAATGCCCTACCTGGCTCCCCTCTACTGTTGGGCAATGAAAGTCATTGTGCCACTCTCCCGACACTATGAGGAAATCTTGTGTTAACCCCTTATTGGAGTCAGGAAGACACTGGATGAGACGAACCCTATCGTCCCTTGTCTTCATATAGTACGTCTTACCCCTCAGGTGATGAAGGTTGTAACACCAGTTCACATCATGGTGAGTAGTCTCAGCCCCATTTTCTCATTCAGGATATCTACACACCCTAGTATCCTAAATACATTCACGGCACACTGAGTAGGAGCCAGGCGAAAGTGCCTAAAGTAATTGAGGGTCACCGGCCTCATAGGGATTCTCATCCCTCCTTCTACAAAAGCGACTATTGGGATCACAACCTCACCCTCTCTCCTCTTAAGGTACCACTCCCCTTTCTCACAGTACTTTAAACTCACATTATTGGGTATTCCATAGTCGACGATGAATTTGTTCATCATCTCGTCGGACTCGACCAACTTCTTAAACTTACCCATTCTCCAAAGACAACTAAAAGTTCTAAAAGAAGAAAAGGAGGAGTAAAATCAAGGAAATTTGGGGTCGCTAGAAAAATAAGACTTACAGAAGTATGACGATACTCTTCAGATAGTGTACAAGTCGAACCAGATTCGAACCATATGTATCAATAAGTGTAAGCGCGAAAATGATGAAACCAGGCGGTTCAAACAGGTATTTATACTCCCCTTAGGTTCCCAAATGTAACCGCTTGCTCATAAAGCAAAAGATCATGCCGTTGAAAATGGGAAACGTGGTGCCGCCAAAATTTAATGTGGGCACCCATTAAGTCTTGAAAACGCTAAAAACGCGCATCGAGCAGTCAAAAAGCCGCCAGCACCAACACAAACTGAAGTGGGGCAACTCGTATGGAGGACCCGCAGGTATCAAAACCCTCATCCCCGTCCGAGGGAACGTGTAGCAGGGTTTTGAGGGGCTATTGTGGGGCCCGTGGGCCTGATAGCCTCGGCCCATCGTGTAGCAGGCCCAAGGCCCATGCCAAGGAGCACAGACTATTCAAGGCTAAAGTGGGGAAAGCCTCTTTTCCCAATCCACACCGAGGACCTCCTTATCCTCGGCCTGACAAAGATGATTTTCAGGAGAGACTAACTCCAAAGTAAGCTGTCACTCTCGCATTTAATGCACTCAACTAACCCCCTTAGCCGCATTAATGGGGAGGTAACCCCTTGGCAGGGTAACGTTGATCAGAGTGAACCACTTGAGTACTGATAAGGTCTCTGATGGGACGAACGGCCAGAAGAAAGGCAAATAGATGATCAACAGATGGAAGAGGGAGATAGGAAAATGAAATCTATATAAGAAAAGCAAGTAAAGTAAAGTAAGGGGGGAAAAAAAAAAAAAAAAAAAACAACAAGGTCTCCTCGGCCTGTGGCCGAGGAGCATCCCCCCATTTGTAAAGAAACTCTTAGTATTTTTTATAAGGAAAGTTCATGCATGGTGATCGACGGCCAGCGCCTAAACCTTTAATCCACTCTCTATAAATTTATTGTTGGGGCTGGATTGGGCTGAAAACCCATTCATATTCAGGGTCAATCTAAATTGAGTCCCTACAGAACTCATTACTGAAATTATATTTTTACTCACCAATATTAGCTAATTACTTAAAATTTATTGTGAAAATATTGTGAAAATATTATGGTATTATTTTTAATGGTAATTTCTTATTCTTTGCCTTTTCGTTCATCCAAATGTTTCCCTTTTTTTTTCTTTTTTTTTTCTCTTGCATTTTGTCAACCACACACGTATACCCATATTAGTACATCCTCTCCTTTTTATTTTTTTTTTGCTTCCACTTGATTCCAGAAGCTCCTCACTCTTTCTTTCTCCAACTCTCTGAGGTCTTTCTACTCTTTTTTTTTTTTCTATTGGCTTCTTTTTTCTTTTCTTTTTCTATCGACTCCTCACTCTTTTTTTTTCCCTTCTATCGGCTTCTATTTTTTTTTTTTTCCAGAAGCTCCTCNGAACTCAGTTCAACCACCTCCCTTGCCTTCTTAGATGGTCCTTTCTCAGCCACCGTTACTCGCTGGGATGAAGAGGGGCCTGATAGCGGAATGCCTTCAGGTATATAAGATCCCTCAATAAAAGCAAAACCGTCCTCCACCACAGTAATCTGCGTAAGCCGAGGGTCACGAGCTCTAATTACGTGCTTTGGGACTGGGAATGATTTCTGAGCTGGGTCACATCCGAGGATTTGATGAGCAGCTCTGACCTGGTTATCAGGTTCGTTCAAGAAGAGGTCCGACCTAAGAACGGTTTCCAAATCCGCTTTATTAACCAGATGGAAATGACGTGCAAAGGCGTGCGAATCTGCGAAGAGAAAAACGAAATTCCTATGGTTAATGAACCAAATCGAATATACATGTATAAAACTTGAAAATACTGAAACCTAGATTGTTTTGTACTTCGAATGCCCTACCTGGCTCCCCCTCTACTGTTGGGCAATGAAAGTCATTGTGCCACTCTCCCGACACTATGAGGAAATCTTGTGTTAACCCCTTATTGGAGTCAGGAAGACACTGGATGAGACGAACCCTATCGTCCCTTGTCTTCATATAGTACGTCTTACCCCTCAGGTGATGAAGGTTGTAACACCAGTTCACATCATGGTGAGTTAGTCTCAGCCCCATTTTCTCATTCAGGATATCTACACACCCTAGTATCCTAAATACATTCACGGCACACTGAGTAGGAGCCAGGCGAAAGTGCCTAAAGTAATTGAGGGTCACCGGCCTCATAGGGATTCTCATCCCTCCTTCTACAAAAGCGACTATTGGGATCACAACCTCACCCTCTCTCCTCTTAAGGTACCACTCCCCTTTCTCACAGTACTTTAAACTCACATTATTGGGTATTCCATAGTCGACGATGAATTTGTTCATCATCTCGTCGGACTCGACCAACTTCTTAAACTTACCCATTCTCCAAAGACAACTAAAAGTTCTAAAAGAAGAAAAGGAGGAGTAAAATCAAGGAAATTTGGGGTCGCTAGAAAAATAAGACTTACAGAAGTATGACGATACTCTTCAGATAGTGTACAAGTCGAACCAGATTCGAACCATATGTATCAATAAGTGTAAGCGCGAAAATGATGAAACCAGGCGGTTCAAACAGGTATTTATACTCCCCCTTAGGTTCCCCAAATGTAACCGCTTGCTCATAAAAGCAAAAGATCATGCCGTTGAAAATGGGAAACGTGGTGCCGCCAAAATTTAATGTGGGCACCCATTAAGTCTTGAAAACGCTAAAAACGCGCATCGAGCAGTCAAAAAGCCGCCAGCACCAACACAAACTGAAGTGGGGCAACTCGTATGGAGGACCCGCAGGTATCAAAACCCTCATCCCCGTCCGAGGGAACGTGTAGCAGGGTTTTGAGGGGCTATTGTGGGGCCCGTGGGCCTGATAGCCTCGGCCCATCGTGTAGCAGGCCCAAGGCCCATGCCAAGGAGCACAGACTATTCAAGGCTAAAGTGGGGAAAGCCTCTTTTCCCAATCCACACCGAGGACCTCCTTATCCTCGGCCTGACAAAGATGATTTTCAGGAGAGACTAACTCCAAAGTAAGCTGTCACTCTCGCATTTAATGCACTCAACTAACCCCCTTAGCCGCATTAATGGGGAGGTAACCCCTTGGCAGGGTAACGTTGATCAGAGTGAACCACTTGAGTACTGATAAGGTCTCTGATGGGACGAACGGCCAGAAGAAAGGCAAATAGATGATCAACAGATGGAAGAGGGAGATAGGAAAATGAAATCTATATAAGAAAAGCAAGTAAAGTAAAGTAAGGGGGGAAAAAAAAAAAAAAAAAAAAAACAACAACAAGGTCTCCTCGGCCTGTGGCCGAGGAGCATCCCCCCATTTGTAAAGAAACTCTTAGTATTTTTTATAAGGAAAGTTCATGCATGGTGATCGACGGCCAGCGCCTAAACCTTTAATCCACTCTCTATAAATTTATTGTTGGGGCTGGATTGGGCTGAAAACCCATTCATATTCAGGGTCAATCTAAATTGAGTCCCTACAGAACTCATTACTGAAATTATATTTTTACTCACCAATATTAGCTAATTACTTAAAATTTATTGTGAAAATATTGTGAAAATATTATGGTATTATTTTTAAATGGTAATTTCTTATTCTTTGCCTTTTCGTTCATCCAAATGTTTCCCTTTTTTTTTTCTTTTTTTTTTTCTCTTGCATTTTGTCAACCACACACGTATACCCATATTAGTACATCCTCTCCTTTTTATTTTTTTTTTTGCTTCCACTTGATTCCAGAAGCTCCTCACTCTTTCTTTCTCCAACTCTCTGAGGTCTTTCTACTCTTTTTTTTTTCTTCTATTGGCTTCTTTTTTCTTTTCTTTTTCTATCGACTCCTCTCTCTTTTTTTTTTCCTTCTATCGGCTTCTATTTTTTTTTTTTTCCAGAAGCTCCTCACTCTTTTTATTTTTTTCACTCTTTCTTTCTCCAACTCTCTTTTCTTCTATCGGCTTCTACCAGGGGTCATATTGGCTTCTTTTTTTTTTTTTTCCTTGTTCTTGATTAGTTGTTGTTTCTGATTTTAAATTTGTCAGATCGGCTTCTATTTTTTTTTCTTGATCATTTATTATTGTTGTTCTAATTTTTTTTTTTCTGTTCTTGATCTGCCATTGTTGTTGTTTTGATTTTAGATTTGTTGTTTAAATTTTATCAGTTTTATGAGAGCAAGAATTTTTTTTGCTTTTATTGTTGTGGTTATTGCATGAGTGAGCTTCAGGCAAAGGGAGAGCAGAGAGATGAGATGAGAACAGATGCGTGAGAGTGAGCTTCGGCGTGAGAATTGAGGGCTTTTATCAAGGGTAATTTGGTAATTGAAGGAAGAGCCAACGGATAGTTACAAACGCGCATTGGACTTTTTGTTTATGGAACTCCTCAGCTCCATAATCCTTGTGCGTTCCCAGGGCGTTATTTGCCTTGGCCCAAAACGCAACTTTTTACAAAAAGTTGCGTTTTGGGCTGAACCAAACGCAAATATTGCTTCAACTTTTTGCAAAACGCGCATTTTGGGCTCAAAACGCCCAAACAAACGGGCACTTAACTGAATTTAGTGTCAAGAGTTTTTATCAAAAGCTTATTCAACCTAGTTACAAAAGCACCATAAAAACCCATAAAAATGAAATCATTACTAACAAAGATTGTTTGTGCATATTATTGATTGATTATTTCAAGAGGGAATGGGGGTATTCATACCCAAAAAAAAAAAAAAAAAATGAGGGGGGAGGCTCACACCATAGTGTGTGCTTCTTGCAATAAGCACACACCATGGTGTGAGCCTGCTGCCACCACATCAGTCTTCTAGAAGCCTCTCCAACCTTCCTTTCCCGATTTTCTGATTTTTCCCTTCTTCGACCTTATTTTCATGCTGTTGTTTGGACGTCTTTGGGAGTTTAGATTTCTTCAAACTTGAAATTTATGGATGTCTAGTTTCCATAGGTTTTGGCCTAATGAAATTCAGAGTTGCAGTTGTCAAGATGTCATGCTTGAAAGAGAGGTAATGCAATATAAAAAATTATGTAGCACCTTTCTTGGAATATCAAATGGGATATTATCAAGCCCCTTTTTTTAGGAGTAGATAATCCATTATATTTCAATGTGGTCTAGACCATTTGCACCCATTGTGAATGAATTTATACAGTTTATTGTATGAAAATGCCCCAAAAACAATATTTTTACTTGAAAAACAATGAAATATAGTTTTTTTTTAAGCTCTAATGATATTTTAACCTTGAGTTTGGCCTTTGAACTATTGTTTTAAAGGGAATTTTATGATCCTTAAGATGGATAAAAATGAATCTTGATCAGATGGTCAGATTTTTTTGTCAACGTTTTGACTAGTTCCAATTAGGGTTAGTCAATTTTGGCTAAAAATAGCAAATTTGGGATCTTGAACCCTTGGATCATTAAATGATTTATCCAACATCTAATCAGGGTAAAATTATTATTTTAAGTTTAAAAGACAGTTTTTGCGTTTTAGCTTTTAGGGCTTAATTGGTATTTTGGCACACTAATCAAGACCGTACAAAATACAGTAACAACACCAATAAGAAAAAAATATATAATAAAATAAGCTAGGCATAGGGTTTATTAAACACATGTTAATGCACACAATTTTGTGCACCCACAAAAAACACTTGCCTTTTCATGTGTGTAAAGGTGGAACAACAAGGTTTTGGTATGTGGTAAAATATAATCTATCATTGAAACACAGACACACCAACCCTTTCCAGCAGTATCTTTGAGTTGCTTTCTCTTAAATTTATTTTAACTTTCTTTGGATGAAACACCTACCAACAAGCTCAAAAGTGAGTCTCCAAAGTGGACTAGTTAAGCATGATTCTAGGGTTTTGCTCTCAAACCCATTTGGGGCTCTTGACAAAAAAGTTGACAGTGTTGGTTTCAAGTTTCATTTAAAGACCAATAACTCACTAGCTTGCTCTTAGGCCTTCTATTTCTCTCCCAACAAAATCAAACTCAAACTAAAATGAATATTATATAGAATATAAGATTTGACTATTCAATATACATTTATGCTCTATTTGTTTTGAACTTGTTGGGAGCAATTTTTTTATTGCCAATAAAATTTTTGGGAAGCCAAGACTAAGACTTGACGTTGGGCTTTGAATATGGGTTAAAGACTATGGGTGAAATGGGAAAAACCAATTTTTAGCTCAAGGTCTATATTGCACCCAACAAGGATTATAATGAGGCCTCAAGTACCTCTTACAAGGATAAGCATGAAAAATGGTGGCCCATTACAACAAGTACTCGAATAATAGTCTAGCAATGAAACAAGAGAAATGTCCAATGATAGTTTTCTGATAGACTAAGAAATATGTTTACATCAGAAAAGTCTTCATCAGAAAAATCTTGTGTTTCCTCCTCTATTGTTAAATTAAAACGAGGGAAAATTGACATAGTAACAAAAACATCATAACCTTCAATAGAATAACAATAAAAAATGATCAAATGTTGCAACTTAATAATTACAAGTAAAAGGGGAAAACTTAGTATGAAATAAAGGGAGAGAGAGATTCAACTAGTGCAACAAATATTTAAACAAGATCTCTATGTGTCATGCCATACCTATATTGATGTGTATATATATGGTAAATGAGGAGATTAATGGATAATTGTGTGTAAATATAAAAGAGGGATAGAATAGTGTTAAGCTATTATTAGCTATGAGATTGAAGGCTTTTTATGCCGTAGGAACTTTTTTGATGAGGTGGAAGAGAGTGTTTGTGGGTATTTGTATAAGGCTGATTATGGACTAAAAGCTATTTTATGAAATCAAGAACTTACTTATGAGCTAAGAATAACATGGTGAGTGAGGATTTTTATAAGGAAATGATAGGAAGATAGAAGGTAATAGCGTTGGTGGCTATTTGCATTGCAAAAATCTTCAAATGAAGTAGAAAAGAATGCTTCTAGGTAAGTGTGTAGGGCATATTTATGAATTAAAAGTTAAGAGGTTGATTTATGAACTAAGAGACTAATTTATGAGTTGAGAAACTAATTTATGAACCAAAAATCAAGATAGTAAGTAGGGGATTTATGAGAAGATGATGTGGTTTTAGGAATTAATGGTGGGTTTCTTTTATAATGGAGTTATAGGGAGTGATTAGCAAAATCAAGAGGATCGGATATGATTAGCAAGGGAATCTCAAAATATATATCCTAGGATTTGGCCAAAAATTGTATGATTAGCTTTTGGGCATTTTAGCTTCTTTGGATAATGGCAGCTGGAAGCTAAGATTAAGCTAATCTCAACATTAAGTGCTGATATTGTGGATATATCTCAACTAATAGGTTTAGGAAATGGGTTAAGATTAGAGATCTTGTTAGCTGTAACTGGGATCAGAGCTTCAAGGGCTGGCTATTGAGGTCATTATTGGAAATTCCGCTGGAGAGCTTCTTATGCCCTCCAACCACTTTTTTCTAAATTTCCCATTTTAAGATTCATGAGCTTGATTCATAAATCAATTATTATACATTTTTAGCATTAAATAAACTAATTAGTTGAAGCTTAGAAGGTTTGGTAATGACTTCCTTGAGCCATGACTGAAACTTGAAAGAGAAGAAGAGCATTTATCGTTCTTCAACTTTTTAGGCTCTGTTTGGTATGGCAACTCAAACATGTTTTCAGTTTTTAAATAACATTAAAAATATTTTCATACTTTTTTACTTACATGTATTTCTATACATATTTTCAAATACATATTTTCAATTTTTAAGTGCATATACCAAACTCTCCCTTAATCAATTAATGTCGACTTGGGTACAGTTCACTTCAGGTGCTACAGTACCAGTAATGCCATGTATTAAAAAAAAAGTTGAGTCAGCAACACACATGTGCAATACTCCTTCAGCCTTTTAAAATACAAAACTTTGAAATACGTTTTTCTCACTTCTCTAATCCTGTTTCACCGCCCAGCTTGCCGCTTCACCAAAAATTCTAAAACCCAAATAATTTTCTCACCGCCTAGCTCTCTTCTCTCTGCCTCCCTGCATTGAAGAACAAGCTCTATGAGATTTAAAATAACAAAACTTGAAATACCCTTTCACTTCTCTAATCCTGCTTCACCGCCCAGCTTATTTGCTACTTCACCAAAAATTCTAAAACCCAAATTGTTTGCTCACCGCCCAGCTCTCTACTCTCCACCTCCCTGCATCATTGAAGAACAAGCTCTATGAAATTTTGAACTATCTTTGTTCTTGGGTCTAACTTTTTCCAGCTTGTTTCCCTCTTTTCCCCTATGACTGAAGTGGTTGCTGAAATCCAATGCTCACCACCGCAACTAACCATGGCTGATCAAGGTATGTTACAAAGTCTCATTTCACTCTTCAGAGTCTCATTTTCTTGCTGTGCTCTGTCTCTATGTAGTTTATTATACAGTGCCTTCAACATGTTTGATAAAAAGCCTAAGACAGGGACGAAGCTACTCTTTGACCGGGGGGGGGGCCATTGCCCCCCTGGATTTTGGGGAAACTTCTTTTATAGGTATATTTAATGTTCAATTAGCCTAAAAAAAAAATTAAACTTGGTCATTATTAGTCTCTTCTTACTCAGAGATGAAGATGAGAGAAAGAAATTTCTCATTGAATGAATAGGAAAAGTACAGCTCTGCTTATATATACAAGGAACAGAGCAATGGAATGAAACAAAACAAAAGGAATTAAAAAACAAGCTTTTTAATTTTAACCCAAATCAATTTCTCGTACTGCATTTTTTGGATTCTCAGTATCAAAATTAGCCTAAATTCTATTTCTTAATGACCAAAATATTAGACAAAAATCCTCCCATTCCCACACGTAGGCTACTCCTCTGCTCTGCACAAAGGCTACTCCTTTGCTGGATGTTTATTCTTTGACTATCTTGATATTTGTTGAATCCATTGATGACCATAGTGGAAGAATGTTAGTTGTTTGTAACATTATCAGTGATGTTTATTGTCTTTATGAGTTACGAAAGTCAATTAATGATATTAGAGAGATTGTAAAGTGGATAGAATTTGTCAAACCAAGTGTCAATAGCATTCATCCTTGAAAGTTTTTATAACACCTAACTGAGCATCAGTTATTTTTCGATTCGACCTTAGAAATGGCCTTTCTTCTGGCTTTGCAAGCTCATGATTATGAGTAGGATTGAAGTGAGTAACCTTCCACTCACCATTTGTCACTGTAAACCGGATACTAGCTTCACAACCGGTCCTAGTTTGTAATTTTTTGAACTTCTTATCATCCAAATTGTCACTATCTCGTGGGAATCCTTCTTTTGAACATACATAATCTCGTTGTCTTACAACATTTTTTGCATATCTGATTTTTTCTTTCCGAACACTGAACCCAATTCGAATGGCATAGTCATTGTACAATTTATATGCTTCATCCTCACTATGCACCACCATTCCAAGCAAAGTTTCAATATCTTCAACACCTTCCTCATTGACTCTAATATCTATGATTAAAAACACCACAACATTCAAATGCATCAGCATTAGCAACAGTAACAATCAAATGAAAAAAAAAAAAAAAAAAACAGAGGAACGCAGTAACGTTATAATATTGAACGTTGGGTATGTTTTTAAGACCACATTATCTAGCCTCATGTTCTATCATAGTCTCTTCTCTTGCCACATTAGCAAGGAATTTTAAAGCCCAATTGACACCTTTTTTTTTCTTTTTTTTTTTTTTTTTTTTGTTT
>NW_027070285.1:15012-110206 GCF_002906115.3 Quercus suber
CCAGACAAAAATTAAGTTTTATGGTTGCTTCTGTTTCTGGTTTCGTAGTGCTTCAAATGCATTCTCAAGACTCTAAAAGCAACTCATTTGTTATTAGGGATTATGGACTTTTATGTTAGTTACCATACACAATAAATGGGTTCTACAGCATATTGGTTTTTTTGTTTTTAAATTTATAAATGCAGTGCATTTTACTAATAAGGGTGGTATTGTCTTAATTATGGATTATATTACTTTTTCAATTGGAGGCCTATTGGTATGGGCTACACAATGGGAGGTAACCTCCTCTCCCTTTCCTAAACCATCTCCCTTGGTGTAGGAAGGATTTGGTTCAAAGTTCCTTGTTCTATAACAAGAGATTTTATTAGCCGACTCCAAAGCATTATGTTCCTTTTCACATGGTTGTAGACACCATGAATTAGTAGTTATGCATGTACCATTTTGCATCTAAGTTTATGTTTTCAAAAGAATAAGAACTTGTTAGATATCTGACTAGGATTTAGTAATCAGGTATATCATAGTGCCTGGCGTGAACTGTGTGAAGGTATGGCTGCCGCTCGATCCTGGGATGAAGTCATAGAAGTACATGAGGCCTACTTATTGTCAATTCAACGGCAGTGCTTTGTTGTCCCAGATAAACTAGTGGGTAACTTTTGCCTTTCTTTTTTGGTTGTTGTGACCTAAATGCTTGGATCTTGTGTAATTCAGTGATTGTTTTGAGGTAATGCTGAGTATCTTCTCGTGATCTCTTTGAATTCAGTGGGCTCTGATTGCAAGCCGAATCAATATTATCCTTGGATTAGCTCTTGATTTCTACTCCATACAGCAAACTCTTAGTAGTGGTGGAGCAGTTTCTGCAATCAAGGCCAGATGTGAAATGGAAGTTGACCGTATTGAGAAACAGTTTGATGATTGCATTGCTTTCCTACTCAGAGTAAGCTTCTATTTATCCTAGTATTGATTCTTTATAATGTGAATGTCAAAGTTTGCATTGAACTCTGGTTTTCTGACTGTACAACATCTTTTCTGTAAGCACAAATATATGCTCAAGTAGATGTGCATCCTCAAGTAGTTGCACCCACAAATACATGCTTTCTTTCTTACATTCACCACCTTAAAACGGGCATGTTATAGTTTGTGGTGTTCTACGCAGGTCCTATCTTTCAAGCTCAATGTGGGGCACTTTCCTCATTTGGCAGATTTGGTTACTAGGATCAACTACAACTATTTCTACATGTCTGATAGTGGAAACTTGATGATTGCACCTAGCTCTGAAACTGTTGGTTTGAGAATGGGGAAGGCCTTTGTAGGTAGAACAGATTGAATGGTGTTGTCTGGGATGGTTGTGATACTACGTGTCTGAACATGTTTCAGGGCAAGTGTGTCCTCTAGATTGTACAGAATTTGAAAAAGCCTATATCACCATGCTTTAGGGTTTGTTGATAGAACATGATGGAGATGGAGGAAGTTGCTTGTGGCAGCAATGGACCACTTGGCCTTACCTATAGTTCTCAAAATTGCCACCTGTAAATTAATCTCCATTTGCAATGTTATGTTTCATTGCCTTCCTTAAAACATGTGCAGATATAAGGTGCTCTAAGACTCGGTCATGGTATTTTAATTATAGTAGACTACTGTTTCATGAGTAAGAGTGGACTGTGAATCATTTTCTCTCATTGTCCTCTAGGGAGAGATCTTTGGTGTGATGTGGGGTTATGCCTTAGAATGTGATAGTTTTTAGCTTACTGGAAAGTTGGGAAGTATATAAGAATGCTATGATCTTGGAATGTTATGCCTTTGCCCCATATTTGGTGTGTTTGGCATGAATGGAACTCTCATATATTTGAAGGATGTGAACTTCTGGTGAAGGATGTTAGTTTTCTTTCGTTTCTTCATGTATAACTTGGCTGTATTAGGGTCGTGCACCATTTTGCACCCTCATGTTACATGTTTATTAATATTATTATTACTAGTCATAGACCCACGCGATGCATGGGAATAAATAATTATTTTGTATTGTAATATAACGTATAATTTTTTCTCTAAATTTTTTTGAAGATAATTTGTTCTCCCTAAAAATTAAATAATTTATATTCGGTCCAATTCGGTCCACATGGTCAATTTTGATCCCCTTTTAGTCCATTTTAGACTAGTTGGGCCTTAAATTGATTCTTTTTGTATGTTTTCTTTTCAATTTTAATTCAAAAATTCATTTCTTCTCTTAATTTTTGGGTTTAAAAGTATAAAATTTTATTATATTTGGGCTAAACTTTTTAGTTTTGAGTTAAAAAATACAAAGATAATACTAAAATAGACATTAGAAATTCGGTCCTATTTAGTCCATTCTATCCATTAAAGTTCTTTTCGGTCCAATTCGGTCTTATTCAGTTCACATTGGCCCTATTTGGTCCACATTGATCCTATTCTGTCCATTTTGGTCATAGTCGGTCCATTCTGTCTACTTTGGTATTATTTGGTCTTATTCGGTCAATTTTGTGCACTTTGTTCCACTTCAGTCCTATCGAGCTATTCGGTCTATGTTGCTCCTATTCGGTCCATTTTTCCTTCTTTAGTCCTATTCGGTTCATTCTGTCCACTTCGGTCCTATTCAGTCCAACATTGCACTACTTCGGTCCAATTTGGTCTCATTTGGTCCATTAGGTCCACTTCAGTCCATTTGTTCTTATTCAGTCCATTTGATTCTATTCTGTCCACCTTGTTCCTATTCAGTCATATTCTGTCCATTTGGTCAAATTCAGTCCATTCAAATTACTTCGGTTCATATTAATGGTCTACTTCAATCTATTTTTGTGTACTTATATAATGGGAGAAAGACATGTTTGGGTTAAAAGCATCTAATCTAAATTTAAATTTATTAAAATGAGATGGGTTCAAGTTACACCTGGTGTAAGCCTTTTTAAAACCATTGGATTTAAGTAGATTCAATGGTAAAAAAAGACTCTCATTAATGCTAATATTTTGATTAGGATCTCACTAATTATTTCTCATTTATTATATTTTATATCTATCTTTAAATCCAAAAAAAAATATTACATCTGACTCTCTCTCTACGCTACCACAGCCACAAAAATCAAGAAGTTGCCTGGTGGTTCTGACGAGCTTTCCTAGTCCTAGAACCATCCTCGACAATGATCTTTCTGTCACATGCTTCTATTGAAGGAATACGAAGAAAGGCTTGGCTTGTGGACGCGAAATTCCATGACAAGACGTGGATTTGAGTCAAATTGCCTGTGGAAGCTGAAAATCCTATGAACATGTATTCATTGAGAAACGATGAGAGATCAAGTTGCTCAGAGAAGATTGGTTTTGTTGGGTAATCTTCATCTTTTGATCCTAAACGAATGTCCATCCAACGACGTGGACCATCGTAGGTGATCCAAGCTCGATGAACCAAACCATCGTTTAGGACAATACCAACATCGGACACATTGATTATCATCGTAGATTTTATTACTGTCCGTGAATGAGAAAAATACAAAGTTATGATAGACACATCTTCTGAATGGACAAAAAATCTAACAGAAATTAGATTAGCACTAGTGACATCAGATAAATTACAAGTTTGGTTAGTCATTAGATTAAAAATTGCTGAGGGAAGTACAAAGTACCTTGGTCCCACATTGTCTCTGTGAAGATTAAATTTTATATCAGATCAAAAAATTATAAGCTTGGTCAGTCATTAAACAACACTTAGCCATTTATTTATTTTTAAGGAGACATGATATATATTCACAATTAATAAGACTATAAGAGTATGATCGGCTTAAAAGAAGGGGGAACCAAAAAAAAAAGAGTAGTACGAACTCAAAAAAAAAAAAAAAAAAAAAGTTTGCAAATATATTTGTAAATTCATTGGCGACAAAAGGAATATATGTAAAAGGTTTTAAATAATAAATAAGGAGAAAGAAACAAAATTGGTATTGTGGGGTCCGTGGGCCTGATAGCCTCGGCCCATCATATAGTAGGCCCAAGGCCCATGCCGAGGAGCGCAAGCTATTTCTGAGGAGAAGGGGGGAAGCCTATTCTCTTGAAACCACGCCGAGGATACCTTGTCCTCGGCCTGACAAGAGTGATTCCAGGGAGTGGCTAACCCCAAGGTAAGCTGTCACTCTCGCATTTAATGCCCTCAACTAACCCCCCTGGCCGCATTAATGGAGAGGTAACCCCTTGGCAGGATAACGTTGATCAGAGTGAGCTACTTGAGTATCGATAAAGCCTCTGATGGGATGGACGACCAGAGAAAAAGGCGAATAGACAATCAACAGATGGAAGCAAAAGATAGGAAGATGAAAACTATAAAAGAAGAGCTAGTACCGCCAAAAAGAGGGGGGGAAGAACAAAGGCCTCCTCGGCCACAGGCCGAGGAGCATTCCCTCATTTGTAAGAAAATACTTAGCCATTTTTAAAGATAAATTTGGGCATGGTGATCAACGGCCAGCACCTAAGCCTGTCAGCCCACTCTCTATAAATTTATTGTTTGGGCTTGTTGGGCTGAAAACCCAACACTCAATTCAAATTGAGTCCTTACAGGTATTAATTAAGTGAATGAGGTGTAAGTCAATTAGCACTTAATGCTATTTTCTTAACCATTAGATCAATTACAAATCTACGGTCTACAAATGGTGTAACTCTTATCAAGTTACACAAGGTGTAACTTGAACTTATCTCTATTAAAATATATATAAATCTCAAACTCGTAATATCTAAAATCTTAAACACAGTATTTATTGTTGCTACGCTTTTGTTCAACCATATATTATTTTTAGAAACTTGTTGAACCACATTTTTTGTTTTAGAATACTAAATAATTTTAACACACACACACACACACACACACACACACACGATGGGAGAGGAGAAGGTTTAAAAAAAAAAATACAGTAATGTATATCTTGTTGAACCACATTAATGTAGCATTTTAGTCTATTTTGGTATAGCTAAATTTAAGGAAAAGTCTTCTTAAACATAAAGGCTATAAATATACAAATGTAATCTTTAGGGCAATTATTTGTTTTAATGTCATTGCTTTAAATGAATTGCATGGAGTTGATTATACATTTAAGTAAAATAAATAAATATATACATATATGTGTGTATGTATATTTTTTATTTAAATAAATAATTCAAATTATTCATTCTCTTAAAAGAGATTATCATGAATCATGATAATCAAAACTCATATAAAACTTATACTAAATATGTATAATTTATTCTCTAAATTTTATTGGAGAGAGAGAGAGAGAGAGAGAGAGAGAGAGAGAGAGAGAGAGAGAGAGAAGAATTTATTACGCATGCATCACATTCATAAAAAACTAAATTTCAGTCCTTTTATTAAATTTCAAAATCTACAGTTTTGTGTCAAAGTAAACTTTTTCTAAAAAAATCAGATCTGTATTTGTGTAAAGTTTTTTTTTTTTAAAGTGATTTTATCAAGAAAAATAAGATCTGTTTTTATGAATAAAAAAAATTAAAAGGAAAAAGATTTTCTAAAAAAATATCAGATCTATTTTTGTGTAAAGTTAAAAAATGGTGATTTTATCAAGAAAAATTAGATTTGTTTTTATGAATTAAAAAAATTAAAAACACATTCATAAAATGAATTTATTGCGCATGCATCACATTCATAAAAAACTAAATTTCAGTCCTTTTATTAAATTTCAAAATTTGCTTTGTGTTAAAGTAAACTTTTTCTAAAAAATCAGATCTGTATTAATGAAAATACATATCAGTTTTGAATTTAGAAAAATCATATTCAGATTTGAAAAATACAGATTAGTTTTTGGTTTAAAAAAAATTAGACCTGAAAGATCAGATTAGTTTTTTTTTTTTTTTTTTTTGGGTTTAGAAAAATCAGATCTAAAAGATCTGATCAATTTTTGGTTTAGAAAAATCAAATCTGAAAGATCGGATCAGTTTTTTTTAGTTTTTTAAAGAAATTTTTTATAGACATTAGCAGACTTTCAAATTTAAGAAAGAGAACCACAATAAACAATCATCTAAGAATATGTTAAACATATTCATGCATCATCAACAAAACTAATGGAGAAGAAAAGAAAGAAAGGAAAAAAAAAAAAATAGAATACCTCTTGCATGAGCATACTCTTCTAGTTGAAAGAATATTTTAGGTTTCAAAGAAATTTATTCAACTCTTTGAAGCCTAAAATACTTTACTTAAAAAAAGGAATTCCTAAGGCAAGAGCCTCCAGAACGTCTTTAATGTAAGGGGATTTGAAAATCAGAAGAGAAGAGCCAGAAAGAGAGGGCTCAGAAAGTGTGCTGAATTTTGAGAGGTATCCTCTATTTATAGAGGTTGGAATGCTTCAAAAAATTAGCTAAATGATCAGATACGAATTGGGATGTGTCCTTATCTTTAAAAAATCGAAAAGGGTAAGGTTTATCTCAATTCAAGAGTCCTCAGGCCGTGCCAGCAATTTGGGCCAATCGGCACTTGAGAAGTGGCGATCAGCACTTGGGGAGTGCCAATCAACACTTTTCATGTGCCGAACCCGCGTTTAAATTTTAGTCCAATTTGGACTCCTTTTTTAGGGTTTTTGAGCCGAGAATTGCACTTAGATGCATTTTTAATCCGTATTCGAAAAATTAATCCCTTTTTCTGGATATTCAGGTCTTTAAAGTGATAATTACCTTGTGGATAAGTATTCCAAAAAGGTTTGATTATCCACACTTTCATTGTTATCTAATTATCCACTTTATCCACATGCAAGCAAGTCTATTTTTAACACTAACTAACAACTAATCACAAAATTATTTAATTAATTTTAATTGTTTAGCCAATCAGAATTAATTTAAATTAATCATGCGTGGTTAGTTCCACCCAAACAAAATGCATGCAAACTATGTAAACTTGAACATGCGATATCTTTCAATCCGACGGCCAGATTTGGAAATTGAACATACCGTCTCGACCCTTAGAACCTCAAGATCATTTTTATGATATGTAATGAATGAATTAATGCATGTAATGCAACTCTAAATTTTGGGTAAATGAATGGTCACTCTAGTCATCTTTCTAGATTAAACTATGGGTGCAAAATTAAGTTTCTACAACAGGCTTCTTTTTCCTCAATTCTTCCTCACTGAAATCCATAACCCAAACACTCCTCAATTCTTCCTCACTGAAACACACACAATCTAAGCTTCTTCCTCACCGAAACCCACACACTTACCCAAACGCTCCAACCACCCTACCTCACCGAAACCCCCTACCCATTAGTCCTAGCTTCTTCCTCACAAACCCACAGTCAAATAGAAACACTAGAACAGTCAAATACCCAAACCCAGAAACTCGTGAAACAGTCACACACTCACTAGAAAAAGGTAACCCATTTCTCCATACACTCAATTAGGTTGTGCTCTATTTGTGTTTAGCTGAAAATCGATTTGTGCCTGATTTGGGTCCTAAATTATGCGTTCAGTTTCTTTGTTAAATGCTTAAATTATGCATTTTTTGTTTTGTGAGTCCGTTTTGTTTTTTTTGTTTTGGTGGGTTAAACTATTGGTGGGTTACGGCATAAATTATGCATTTGGGTTATGAATTGTTCATCAAAATGGGTTTTTATAGCAAACCCTTTGATTGTTGGTGTATCATTAGAAATGAGCCATTTTCAATTTTAAAAAAATTGTAATTCCCTATGAATATATGTTTGAATTTGTATGTCATTTTTTTATATGTCCATTTCTTTTCTTTTAGTTATACAATATTATTTATGATAACAACTTATTTATTTAATGAATGTAATGTCTATTGGATAGTTTATATCAATAGTTTTCAAATTGTATCTCCATACTTGTATTATCAATGTCATCTCCTATCAATTGGTCGAGAACCAGCAGGTTGCTGGTGGCATTTCTTGGGTTGGTGTGTGTTTTATAAAAACCTAGCAAATAATTAATTTACACTAACAACTAAATAAATATTCACAATATTTATGATAATATCTTAATAAAGTTGTAATAAATCTCACTCAATAAATAAATAAAATTGTTAGAAGTTCCAAAGTGCAAATTTATAAAATCCTTACCTGAAATGTAAATTTATTTAGACCGTGAGAGAGACTGAGAGTGTGAGAGTAAGAGCTACTATGAGAGAGCAAGAGTAAGAGAGCTATGATTTAGGATTGTGTGAGAGAGTGAGAGTAAGAGAGCTGTGAGTTAGGATTGTGTAGGGTCAGATGAGAAGGAGCCGGGGTTGTATTAGGGGAAACAGGGACCACCGAGAGACCATGTGGATTAATATCCACCAGAACCTCAAACTCGAGCCTTTAAGGCTCGATTTCACTTAAGGAACTCGAGTCTTAAAGACTCGAGTTTTAGGTACACATGGCTTACGAAGTCCATGTCAACTACAACCAGAGCACCGAAATCGAGTCTATTAGGCTTGAGTTCTTAATTGAACTCGAATCTCTTAGAATTGAGATGATAGTTTCCTAAATAGTTTGGAAACGTTGCTAACTAACAAAATTGTTAGCAGCATGGTATTATTTTGTAAAAAAATCCCGAAAGGGTTAAATCTCAACATGAACTACTACAATCTCTAGCAATCATCAAAGATGAAAGAGTAAAAATAGGTTGGGCGGTTTCAAAGTTTTAAGCCCATATACCCAATATCCTACCAAAACCAATTAGGTTTCACATCGAATAACATGTTGCTAACTGGTTCAAACCAAGTCAAATAGATGGATCGGGTCCATTAAGTTATTGGACAACCCAAACTATGAGAAATATATAAACAACAAAATAATAGTTTAGCCTGTTGGGAAATTTAGACCCCGGTTGATAGAATTAACAAGTTTTAAACCCAAGTTGTTAATTAGATTTATTATGAATCAAACTTGTTAAAACAAACAAACATCAATATCATGTCAAAATCATGCAGCGGAAAAATAAAAGAAGACAAGATATGATGACCCAGGAAAACCAATGAAACCAACCAGTTTCACAGTAAAAAACCTGGGGGGAAACCTTCCCGAAAAGCAATTCACTATAGTAAAGAGAAGTTTCAGATCTAATACAAAACCTTTGTCCCTAGACTCTACAATACCCGTAGATGAACTCACAGCAGAAACCTTCTACCGCTTCAGAACCTCTGAACTCTTCAATATATGGACGCCACCCTTTTGTTGCACGGATCCCAGTACGTGACTAACTCCTTTGCACGAATCTCAAACGTGACTCACTCACCAACTTAAGGAAGAAGAATGTTAGCTGCAAAGTTCTTCACTTATCAACAATGAAGATCAAGAAGCACTTGGTTACAAAACCCTAAGGCGCAAAGACGCAGTAGCTTCTTTCAGAGAGAATAAGGCATCAATCACCTTTTTGCATGTGTTCTCCTTGTATTCTCTTATGTGACAGCCTTTAAAATAAACCTTATATAAGTCTAGGGTTGTAAGAAAAGAAACCCTACTCAATTACATAAGCCTGACCCAAAAATCAAAAGGCTGAAAATTCTGATTTCCCGTAACCTCGATCGATCGAGAGGTGTCGAGGAGGTGTCGAGGTTTAATGAATCTCAACAGATACAGCTATCGAGAAGGTGTCGAGGGGACAGAAACTTTCTCGATCGATCGACCAGCTATCGAGAAGCTATCGAGATTGCGATAAGAATCAGCTGAAGATCTCGACAGATAGCCAGGTGTCAAGGTAGCTATCGAGCAGGTGTCGAGCTTTAAAAACTTTGCACTTCAGCTTGCTTTTCTTGGACAGACTGATGACTTCAACACTTGACCTTGAAACATTGTTTCTTGAAGTATTAAAAACACCTAAAACTACCCAATTACAAGTAGAGTGCGTTTTGTCAAAGGATTAGTCAATTTACATGAATAAGTGACATATGTTCTTAATCAAGTTAAAACATATATGTCCTAACAATCTCCCCCTTTGGCAATCCGTGACAAAACCACAACAAACAAATGAGCATATGAGAGAAGTCATAAACACTCAACTCATATTCACTTGTTGAATACAATAAAATCTATCCTAACACAAACTCTTGAAAAACTTTGCAAGAAGAGAGTTTATGGCAAGTAGACTTTGACAACCTGTATTTCTGAAACACTTTAAACAAAACTCATCAAGGCATCTTAGTGTGAAACAGAAATAATAGATTGCATACAAGTAAAGAAACATGTGTATAAAGAAGGAAAAGAAACAACACATGTAGAGATAGGTGAAAGAAACATACATCAGCATATAAAGAAGATAAGCACAATGTATGTAAACATGGTCACAAGACCCAAGGTACAAGAAGAAGGAAGTAAACACTCCCTTAACAAAATGAAACACATCTCCCCTTACAAAGGAATGTATTTCTCCCCTAACTTGTAGAATCTTAAACAGAAACCACAAAAGTTTCCACAATTTCTCCCCCTTTTTGTCATGATTGACAAAGGGTACCAGAAACTAGAAAGCTTCACTCGAGAAACATAAAGATGATCAAGGATGATCAAGGGGCACAAAGAAATCCATATAAATGCATGAATGTAATGAAACAAGATGCTATGGATGACAAGATAATAGAAGGATGCAAAACATGTGAAAAACAAGAAAAAATGTTAAGCACATAAAACCCAAAACACACACACACACACACTAAACAAGTCTAACCAATTTTATATTTCAAAAACAAGTCAAGACAGTTTAGTGAGCATACATTAACACATGTAAAACCTTTGTGATGGCCAAATCACATTGTACCTGCATATGTATCAAAAGTAGCAAAGAATATTGCGTGTTGTGTGTGAAAAATATCGCAAGATTGCATATGTGTATACATGTTATGACAATCTAAGATATGAGAAAATAACTTTTAACTCACACACAATCATAACTGTTTGATGGGGACTATCACCTTCGAGGTACATCCTATAACTCCCACATCTCCTAGAATACACGCTTGCAACCATATTTAAGCATTTTTAATCTTTTTGTTTTTTATTTTTTTGCATATTTTCTTTTATTTTAGCATATCATACATGGGTATATAAAAGAGAGAAAAGAAATACCCAAGATGTTAAGCATTGACATCGCATTTTTGCTATGCCGAAGCATACGAATGTCTTTGACACTGCACTTTTGCTATGCCGAAGCATACAGGTGTCATATTATGATTGGCGGGCAACAGTGGTGAGATGGTTATTTATGCCTTTCTCTTAGGATTTTCTAGTCCTACCCGTCAAAAAGAGTGATATGAGTGTTAAGTTTTAAGAGATAACCTAATCTTACTCATCACAAACAAGAGCCACAAAGCTCACTTGAGAGATTTTACATAGAGATGCTCATCTAAGCTACAAGAGATACAAAGTTTAGAACTCAATCAGTACACAAACACACAATGTTTTTGTATTTTTCTGATTTTTCCTTTTTATTTTATTTTGAAAACAAAACCAAATAAAAACTAAACAACCAAACAAAAACAGATAAACAACATGTATGCATAAAAGAAAGATGCATATGCATGAAAACATGATAGAAATATGCAGATGCATGAAAGCATGATTCCAAAAGCAGATAAGAAATCAAGCAAAAAGTCCTACTTTAGATAGAAAGAATCAAAGCAGAGGACAAACAGAAAAGACAATTAAGTCTTAGGCTCCTTTCTCACCCACACAGCACGAGTCTTTGGCCGTGAAGATGAAAAGGCACGTGTCCTAGTATGTCTACTAAAGGACATTGAAGAATTAGAATTCTCCTGAAATTGAGTTAAAAAGCTCAAGACTTTTAATAACTCTCCAAACAAATGTGTAGGTCCTTGAGAGGAAACTTGTGACCGTTTGGACAATTGCTTATAAGGATACAACTTAAAGCAATTAGGACGAATGTGTCCAGCAACACCACAATGGTGACAAACATGAGGTCTAACAAAGGATTTAGAATTAACCAGAATAGTTTTGGATTTCATACCTTTATTACCTTTCTCAGATTGTGGCACAAAGACAGTCCTTGATCCAGAAGCCGTGGAAGAGGAAGGGCTGGAGGAAACAGCATATCTTAAGCCAGTCTTATCAGAGGCTTCCTGAAGGGTCATCTTCTTAGGTACTTCATCATCAGAAGAATCCTCACTGTCACTAGCACTCTCCACAATCACCTTATCGGTTGTGGCAGCAAAGGCCATAACTTGATGACATTCATCCACAAACTCATCAGAAGAGTCATCCTCAGTATCACTCCAGGTAGCAACCAACCCTTTATCTTTTGACTCCTTGGTCTTTTCTTTCATGAGGTAGTTTGGGCACTCTATCCTCATATGACCAAAACCTTTGCACTCATGGCATTGAATAAGGAGTTTTTTCATTCTTGCCCTTCCTAGAGGATTTAGATTTCCTAGGAGGTTTGCCCTTATCCTTTTTCCTGAACTGAAGAAGCTTGATAATCTCATCAGTTATGAATGATAGATCCTCATCCTCATCATCATCTTTATCTTCATCTTCGGTTTCAGAGTCCTCAATCTCTTCCTCTATACCCTTAAGAGCCAAGTTTTTACTCTTTCCACCTTTTCCCATTGAGCTTAATCCCATCTCATAGGTTTGAAGGTTCCCTACAAGCTCAGTCAAAGGAATTTGATCAATGTCCTTGACTTCTTCAATAGCAGTGATCTTAGCATGGAATCTTTCAGGTAAGGACCTAAGGATTTTTCTAACAATTTTGGATTCTGCAATACATTCTCCAAGGTTGAAAGCAGAATTCACAATATCCTTGAGTTTGGCATAGAACTCATCAAAGGTCTCATCCTCCTCCATCCTTATTTCTTCAAAATTACTAGTGAGTTGTTGAAGCTTCACAGTCTTTACTGCCTTGGTACCTTCATAGGTGGTCTCAAGAATGGTCCATGCTTCCTTGGCAACTTTAGTGGATGAAATTTTCTTGAATTCTTCATTAGTCACCCCACAAAACAAAGCATTCAAGGCCCTACTATTTAAATTTGTAGCTACAATTGTTGCATCATCCCATTCCACAGGTGCTTCCTTCGGCTTAATCCAGCCAACTTCAATAGCTTGCCATACCTGTTCACCTAGAGCCTGCAAGAACACTTTCATACGAACTTTCCAGTACGCATAATTAGTTCCATCAAATAAAGGATGTATAAATAAAGATTGTCCTCTATCCATGACAACAGGGGTCAATGGATCACACTTAGGAAATTAATCCAATCAGAGTGAACCCGCTCTGATACCACTTATTGGGAAATATAGACCCCGGTTGATAGAATTAACAAGTTTTAAACCCAAGTTGTTAGTTAGATTTATTATGAACAAACCTTGTTAAAACAAACAAACATCAATATCATGTCAATAATGAATGCAGCGGAAAAGTAAATAAGACAAGATATGATGACCCAGGAAAACCAATGAAACCAACCAGTTTCACAGTAAAAAACCTGGGGGAAACCTTCCCGAAAAGCAATCCACTATAGAAAAGAGAAGTTTCAGATCTAGTACAAAACCTTTGTCTCTAGACTCTACAATCCCCGTAGATGAACTCACAGCAGAAACCTTCTACCGCTTCAGAACCTCTGAACTCTTCAATATATGAACGCCACCCTTTTTGTTGCACGGATCCCAGTACGTGATTAACTCCTTTGCACGAATCCTAGTACGTGACTCACTCACCAACTTAAGAAAGAAGAATGTTGGCTGCAAAGTTCTTCACTTCATCAACAATGAAGATCAAGAAGCACTTGGTTACAAAACCCTAAGGCGCAAAGACGTAGTAGCTTCTTTCAGAGAGAATAAGGCATCTATCACCTTTTTACATATGTTCTCCTTGTATTCTCTTATGTGATGGCCTTTAAAATAAGCCTTATATAAGTCTAGGGTTGTGAGAAAAGAAACCCTACTCAAATACATAAGCCTGGCCCAAAAATCAAAAAGCTGAAAATTCTGATTTCTCGTAACCTCGATCGATCGAGAGGTGTCGAGAGGTGTCGAGGTTTAATGAATCTCAACAGATAGCAGCTATCGAGGAGGTGTCGAGAAGGTGTCGAGAAGACAGAAACTTTCTCGATCGATCGACCAGCTATCGAGAAGCTATCGAGATTGCGATAAGAATCAGCTGAAGAGCTCGACTGATAGCCAGGTGTCGAGGTAGCAATCGAGAGGTGTCGAGCTTTATAAATTTTGCACTTCAACTTGCTTTCTCTTGGACAGACTTGATGACTTCAACACTTGACCTTGAAACATTGTTTCTTGAAGTATTAAAAACACCTAGAACTACCCAATTACAAGCAAAGTGTGTTTTGTCAAAGGATTAGCCAATTTACATAACTAAGTGACATATGTTCTTAAACAAGTTAAAACATATATGTCCTAACAATCTAATTGGTGAAGACTCCAACCTTGCACAGCAGCCAATGCCAAAAACAGTTTGACAGTGACCATTTTAGCCACAGGGGAGAAAGTCTCAGTGTAGTCTAAACCCTTGGCAACCAACCGTGCCTTGTACCTCTCTATGCTACCATCAACCTTGTATTTAATTTTAAATACCCATTTACAGCCAACAACCCTCTTATTTGGTGGCAAAGGAACCACAGACCAAGTGTGATTCTGTTCTAATGCATCAATCTCAACTGCCATAGCAGCTTCCCAGTTAGGATCACCAACAGCCTGATGGTAGAATTGAGGTTCCTTAAGGGTAGAAATGCTATTGCAGAAGTAAGAATAGCTAGGAGACAAATGGTGAGAAGAAACAAAATTAGAAATGGGATACCGAGTAGAAATTGTATTGCACTGGTAGGATTGGAGATATGGAGAAGGTTTAGACACTCTAGTAGACCTTCTATGAGAGGGGATAAAAGCAGTAGGGAATGTTGAAAGAGTATGTTCAGGTTCTAAAATAGCATCATCAACAATATCATTAGGTAAGTATATGGACAAATCCTCTGGAAGATCAGAAAAATGAGCTTCAAGAATTTGAGATTCTGGATTAACAGTATGAGAATGGACCTTAGGATCATCAATAGGTAAAAGGGGGGCACCAGGAGTACAAATGTGAGAAAAAGGATCAGATGGTGAAGACAAAGTTGAAGATGGAATAGAGTGAAAAGGAAAAATAGACTCATGAAAAGTAACATCCCTCGAAACAAAAATTCTTTTAGAATGTAAATCAAGTAATTTGTAACCTTTAATAGCAAAAGGATAACCCAAGAAAACACATTTGATGGCTCTAGGATCAAATTTAGACCTGTTATGAGCCAATGTGGATGCAAAACAGAGACAACCAAACACCCTAAGAGAATGATAATCAGGGACCTTTCCATAAAGCAACTCAAAGGGGGTCTTATGATGAAGAAGAGGGGATGGAAGCCTATTAATGAGATGCACTGTTGTAAGAATACAGTCACCCCAATAGGCAATAGGAACATTGGACTGAATTCTCAAAGCCCTTGCAACACACAAAATATGTTGATGTTTCCTCTCCACAACAGAATTTTGTTGTGGAGTGGCAACACAACAATGTTGGTGTATAATACCATGACTCTTGAAGAAATCAGTCATTTGAAACTCAAGACCATTATCTGTTCTAAAAACCTTAATAGATTTATTGAACTGAGTGTTGATCATGAAATAAAAGGATTGTAAAAGAGGCCTAGTATCAGACTTAGACTTCATGAGATAGAGCCAAGTTGACCTAGTACAATCATCAACAATTGTAAGGAAGTATTTGTGGCCTTCAACAGTAGGAACTGAATACGGACCCCAAATATCACAGTGCACAATATCAAAAGGTAATTCTGAAATGTGATTAAGAAAAGGAAAAGGCAGTCTTTTGTGTTTTGCAAGTGGAAAAATCTCACAATCTTTATTAAAAGTACAAACAACATCAGAAAGTACATTCTTTAAAGAAGAAAGTTTAGCATCAGAGGGATGTCCTAATTTGAGATGCCATAAGGAAGAAGGTACAACAATATTATTGATTACAGGAGATTGTGATTTATTAAAAAAAGACTTGAAAACAGAATTGAAAAGGGATTGAAAGGATGAACCAGAGTTGATTGGAGAGGTACAAGCATCTGAGGGGTTTTGCTGCAGCAAATATAACCCATCATGAACTTCACCCACACCAATCGTCCTCCAGCAAATAAGGTCCTGTATGAAACAAAGATTGGCTAAGAAAATAAGGCAACAGGAAGAAGATTTTGTAATTTGACTGACTGACAAAAGGTTGAAAGAAAAAGAAGGGACACAAAGCACATTATGAAGAACTAGATCAGCTAAAAGGGAAATAGAACCTATATGGGTTACCATAGCTGTTTCACCATTTGGAAGCTGAACATTAGTGCTAATGGCAGTAAAATTTGTAAACAAATGAACAGAATGCACAATGTGGTCAGTTGCCCCAGTATCAATAATCCAAGTATCTCCATTAAAAATTGTCTTATGTACAACTTGAGCAGAAAAAATGGAATGCTTCAAATTGATGCCTTCAAAAAAAGTCATACCTGACATATTGAGAACATTGTTAGACTGGGAAACAGTTTCTTGGTGTGATGCTTGAGATTCTGGATGAGTCTTGATCATGTTACCAGCCATATGGACCTCCTTATTTCCCATGTTAAGCTGAGTAGCTTGCATTTGATTGCCTAACATAGCCAGAAATTGCTGACATTGCTCCTTAGTAAAGGGAAATTGATTAGCATCAATGACTGACTGAGTTCTCTTTGTAAGATCTTCTTGAACACCAACTTAATTCACCATTGAAGTCTTTCCTTTAGGTTTGAAACCAGGAGGAAATGCATGTAGTTTGAAACACTTCTCCACAGTGTGACCAAGTTTCCCACAATGATTACAGATAGGCCTATCCTTGGCCTTAAAATTCTTACCCACAGAAAAAGAAATAGCATTGTAACCTTTCACAGCAAGAGCAGTTGACTCAATGTGAGTATTTGAACTTCCCACACGCCTCTGCCTTTCTTCTTGAATCAACAAAGAATAGGCTTTGTTAATGGATGGAAGTGGTTCCATTAACAGAATCTGCCCTTTAATTTGAGAATATGGATCGTTGAGTCCCATTAAAAATTGCATTACAGAATCTTGAAGATGAACATTCTCAATTCTTTGTGAAAGATTGCAAGTGCATTTCCCACAAGAACAAGTTAGGGCAGGCCTGAAATTCTTGAGTTGATCCTAATATAGTTTCAATTGAGTGAAATAAGAAGTGATTGAAGAATCACCTTGATTCACTGATGCAATATCCTTCTGCAACTCAAAAACCTTAGGTCCATTACCTTGGGAGTGTGTATCTCTGAGATCGTTCCAAATCTCCAATGCCATGTCTCTATAAGTGATGCTTACTCTGATCTGAGGTGAGACAGCTTTCATCAACCATGAACCAACCATGTTATCACATCGAATCCAAGCATCAACTGCCACTGGTGTTTTGATCAATGGAGAAGATAAAGTGATTGAGCCATCAACGAAGCCAAACTTATTTTTCACAATCAGAGCCTTCTTTATAGATCGAACCCAGGCATGGTAATTTTCACCAATCAAGACCTCTGATACGAGCATAGCTCCAGGGCTTTCAGCATGATGAAGATATAAAGGATTATGAATATCCTCTACCAATGCTGGATCACGTTCAATCGAAGTAGAAGGAGAATCTGGTGCAGAGGCTGTGGACGCCATTAAAGCAACTCAAAGCTCTCAAGAATGAAACCCTAGAATTTGGGAATTTTCTAGAACGAGACTCTAGAACTTGAGAGAGCCTTGCTCTGATACCATATAAGATTTTGTTGATAATGAGAACTCTTATTCACTTAATGAATGTTTACATCAGCTCTGCCCTTTATATACAAAACAGAGGATCGGTTACTAACTTAACAGAGTAACAAACTCCTAACTAACTCACTTAACACTAAACTAAAACTCACGTGCTCTCTCACGTGTAATACTGAACACTATATACAATAGAGCTAAACTACCTTCAGTTTATACAATGAATTATACAAAGCTACATGTCGTTGTCTTCTAGTTCTAAGTCTGACTTCTGCTGCAACTGATGCTGCTGCTGCATACTCTGCTGCTGCTGCTGCTGCAATCTTTGACAAAATGTGAAGCGAGTTCCACACTCAAAACCACCATTTACCCTTTGCCAGATCAAAAAAGCCATCCCACCTCATTGTTTCCAGCGTTCTCTTCTCCGCTCTTTCTCCTATGTTGTTTATGACCTCATAATAGCCTCTCTCTTCTATTACATTGCTACCAATTACTTCCACCACCTTCCTAATCAACCTCTCTCTTCCACGGCAGCTTGGCTAATTTACGGGTTTGTGCAAGGTTGTGTCCTAACTGGTGTTTGGATCATAGCCCGTGAGTGCGGCCACCATGCCTTCAGTGACTACCGATGGCTCGATGACACAGTGGGTCTAATCCTCCACTCCTGTCTTCTTGTCCCTTACTTCTCTTGGAAGTATAGTCATGGCCGCCACCATTCTAATATAGGTTCCCTTGAGATGGATGAATTGTTTGTTCCGAAGCAAAAATCCAGCATCCGATGGTACTCCAAATACCTTAACAATCCACCATGCCGAGTCCTCACACTTGTTGTCACACTCACTCTACGCTGGCCTTTGTACTTCACATTCAATGTTTCAGGCAGGCCCTATGATCGGTTTGCAAGCCACTATGACCCTTATGGTCCCATCTACTCGGATCGTCAACGGCTCCAAATATTCATTTCTGATGCAGGTGTTGTTGCTGTCTTTTACGGGCTTTACCGTCTTGCCATGGCGAAAGGACTTGCTTGGGTTTTATGTAGCTTTGGAGGACCATTGTTGGTTGTAAATGGATTTTTGGTGTTGATAGCATATTTGCAGCACACTCACCCTTCATTACCTCATTATGATTCTTCTGAGTGGGACTGGTTGAGAGGAGCTTTGGTAACTGTTGATCGAGATTATGGAATGTTGAACAAGGTTTTCCATAACATCGCAGATACTCATGTGGCACACCATTTGTTCTCAAAAATCCCACATTACCATGCAATGGAAGCTACAAAGGCGATTAAGCCGATTTTGGGAGACTATTATCAGTTTGACGCTACACCAGTTTACAAGGCAATGTGGAGGGAGGCAAAGGAGTGTATTTATGTTGAACCAGATGATGAAGCTGGCCAGAGCAAAGGTGTCTTCTGGTACAACAATAAGCTGTGATAATCTAAACTTGCAAAAAGCTTTGAATTGGACTTCTAGTCTTAGTCGTGTTTTCCATTAATTTGGTTGAAACCTTATCATGGCAGGATCGAACACAATCATTGTTTGATGCCTGAATGTTTTCTTTTTCTTTTTTTTTTTGAGCTATAAGCATAGAGCTAGCCAACGCATTTTCCCTAATTTTGCACATCTTGAAACCTGGTATGTATGAGTTATGACTTATTATGAATCATGTTTTGACAAGATAATGGAACGTTAAAAAAATTAATTAGGACAATTATATGTCTCTTCATGGTTTACATTATATTGTTCATGTAAAATGTACACAATTGTACTCATTTGCATGAACAGTATACGTACAATATTGTAAACTGTTCATGTAGGGATGGATTCAAGAGTTCAAGCTAGAGGTGCTTGGAGTATAAACAAAAAAATAAAAATAAAAAATACTCCAAATAGGTATCCATATAGTATTAATAAATTATAAATACACAAAATCATTATTTCTTAATACATTAAGATGCAATCATCTACTAAAAATAATAATAATAACAATAATAATGTTGTTTTTTAATACTAGGCTGATTAGGAATATTTTTTTTTTTTTTAAAGTTAGAGCATTTACATTAGTGGTGCTAAAAAATTTAACTTTTAACACCTCAAAAAACTACTTTATCTATTTTACTGCTACCTTACTTTGTAATACACTTAATATCAAATGTTCTATTTTTTTACCACTTTTTTTAAAATAATATAAACAACTCATTAAAATAATGAAAGAAGAGAGAGAATTTGAGTTTTTCAATTGAAGGAATAGAGATAATCTTTATAAAATATTGTATTTTATTTTTAACTTACTATAGTCAACTAGTATTTATATCAATTTACTATAGTTGCAAAAAATTTAACTTAAGCTTCTCAAATAACACATGATCTTTTGGTTCTTTGGTGGTAAAATAACTATTTTTGCTAAAATACAATCACCTTTGTGATGTTTTTATTGTTTTTGTTAAGTTTTTGAATTGGATAGTTGTTAGTTGGGTTAAGCTGGCTAGGTTGGTTGGAAAGGAGGGGAGGCCTAAGGTTTTAGAAGGGGGGCCAACTACCAAAAAAAAAAAAAAAAGGACCAGGTGGGGGCCCAGTCCGTCCTTGTGTTCATGCAAATGTGTACAACATTGCATACATTTATTTAGTCTACAATGTAAAGCATACACCAACAATAACTATAACCATAAATAAAAAAATATTTTTAAAAAAAATCTCTAAAAGTTATTTGAAGACTAAATTCTCCCACAGTCTACACCCTTCAACCAAGAATTAGACATTTTTCTGAGAGCAGTGAACAGTTTGCAGCTCATAGCAGAGTGTGGGTGGTTCTATTTTCTGGTAGTTGTATAGGTCTTTCCTAGATATTTTCCATTGTCAGCCATAGAAGCCGAAAAAAGTGTATGGGAGTGAATTTATCATAGTCCTAAGAGGGCAAAAGTAATATACAATATTTTAGATATAATGCAATAATTAAGTTCTCCGATTCAAACTATCTATAAAACCCAAACACTTATCTTTTCCAAAAACAATAGCTAGTGAGCTATGGCCATTTATGCCCCGTGCCCAGAAATCAACACAGCATACAACCAAAGACTACCGTTCGTGAAAGTGAGAAATCTTGAGAGAGATAAAAGACTAGTTTCTAAAAATCGGAAGACACATAAATTGGTGAAAAAGCATATACAAACACTATAATTCTCGGTATTGTTACCAAACATTGTAGGATTTTTTTTTTTTTTTTTTGGGTAAAGTTTTTAATAGTGATGCAAAATCAGGTGTTGATTTCTAGCTATAGTGCCAGCCAATTTGGCTAAAAAAGAATTTCGAGAGCCCAATTTGACTGCTCCTAATTATTATTATGTCAAGCTTGCAACAGATAGAAAAATGCAATTTATAAAAAATAATCCAATCATGGTGGAGGCCTAGTTATCTCTATTCTCATAAAAGTAAATATCTAACGCGTGAGATACATTCTCTTAACATGGAGGGTTTTTTTTTTTTTCAGAAGAACTTAACATGGAAGTCGGATATACAGTTCGGACTTGGGATAATTAAACTTCTAAAATTGACTTATGAAATTATTGATGCATTGTTATTAAAAATGAAATATGGCTCTCTAAATAATAAATAGATTAAATTAGTCCAACAAACAAATATCGAATTTAAATTTTGTATAATCGTGTGTAATCATTGATTCATAAGACAATGAGATAAGATATCAGATGTCATGTCTTCACATCTTCTTATAAAGTGCTAGTGAAAAGGTAAAGTCATGGGTTTAAGATCCACTAATATACATAATGTATATATAACTTACACAATCAAAAAGAGTATAAAATGTCCTGTCTTTGCTATTCTACCAATCAATTCAAATATATCAATTCAACAGTTAAATTTTCAAACTATGTAATAATGTGAATAATATTGAATAAGTTTGTAGCCTAAAGTTACAACCAATTTTATAGCTAAATTTTGTCTTATATATAAATTATTTTGATGTTACTAATCACTCAACAATTCAAATTAATGCCTTTGGTGTTAAAAAGAAATTTAAATTTTGATTTATTGCAATCATTAATAAAAGCATTTTAATGGGCATACAGGGGAAATATAGATCATTGTTTTACAAATTATTAATGGGAGATTATCTATAATAGACATCTTGAAAACCACTACAAGGTTTCATATTGAAATTGAACCCAAATGAATTATGATGTAAGATTATTATCCCACAAATGTTTGTTTAAATGGGTGGCCAATATAATTGATGAATCAAGAAAATTCACCGATGAATCGCACGATGCTCCTCTCGCTTCGTATACTAACCTGCACGAAACAAAAGAGAAAACCTATCGAAGGACACCGGTGTGGTGCCGGCCAAATACCCTCCGAAGGTTAAGTCAGAAAGTATGCTCACAACTCTAGAGTGCTAAAGAGGGTTAATTATGCGTACCTTGGCTTGTGAGGGTATTGGGGCTTTTATAGTGGCTTGAGGTTGACATCCCTTCCTTGGCGCGGAAGTCTTTTCCTTATAGGACTCTTCTTGTAGAATCCTAAACGTGATGAATAAGTCTCCTCCTTATGCGGAAGATTTTTACCAAGTATATAAGATTTTCGGAGTCCTACTAGCGCAAGGACTCTATTTGGGCCCTTATGAGAATGGGTCAAAATATCCCCTATTAGGGGCTCAGCAGGCCCATGGACAACTAGCCCACCATTCTTCACTGTCCATATCTGGCCCGTTCTCATCAGGCCCGTCCAATGGGGGCCCGTGCAAATGATGGATCCGTTCATTCGGGCGTAAGCGGACCATATTCGGTCCGTTCAGTCTCATAAGACATTTCAAGATATTTTTCCCTTTTCAGTTGCCCCCTCACCCGATGGGTCCGTCAGCAATTATAAACGGACCCATTGGGTGACGGATCTAAAACTCGGTACGCCTGTCTGTAAATTTTCATCCGTACATTGCTGAATCAGGAGCTGACGCATTAATGCGTTGTGCCAAATGTCAGTCTGTCAGTGGCTGTTGTTTTGGAACGAGGCGTCGCTTCGTCTTCCGTGCACTCCCAGTATAAATATCAGTCCTCCGCCTCTCATTTCTCCACTTGCTGCTGGAAGAGATTTGTCAGAGCGAGTCCGTCACGTCTGTCAGAGCACAATCCGTTCACTCAAGCATCCGTCACTCGTCGCATCCTACTCCACGCTTCTGGTGAGTTATTCTATATCCGTCCATTCTTTTTTCTTTTATTTGTACTTAATGCGTCCGTCGTTATCTCCAACCCCGTCAGAGTCTTAGGTTTTGTAATTACATGTAGGCCATGTCTAGTGCGTCAAGTAACCAGTCGGTCATTCCCGACGGGGCGGATTACGAGGGGGTATACCCGTCAGGTCCCAAAGACCACGATGTTTCGAGCGAGAGTAGTCCGTCGTCATCTTCCTCGTCCTCAACACATGAGGGCCTGGAGATGATTGAAGTCCAGGAGGTTTCAGACGACGAAGAACAAATAGTGAGGTCCGTCGTGGGGGTTGATGGACTTAGGGAGTTCATCTTGCCCCCAGAGTGGACGGTCCATGCTTTTACGTCGACCATCAAGGAGGGTCACTTCAATACAATAAGGGACCGCTACCAAATTCCTGACCATATCCCACTCCGTCTACCTTACAAGTCAGAAAAATGTTATTACGAAGGAGTGGACGGAGTGGGCGTGTACGAGCAAGTGCTAAAGGCTGGGTTGAGGTTCCCATTGAGTTCACTACACCGCGAACTCTTAAGCTACCTAGGCATATCCGTCAGCCAGGTGTCCCCCACGTCCACCTCATGCCCTTTCACTTCTTTTTTGTATTATTATTGCTCCTTAATCCGTCACCCTTTTCCAGAGATGGAGGAGCCAAAAGACGAGCGGCAATAAGACTTCAAGCGCAAGAACAAGCAAGCCGGGACGGACCCCATGGGGACGGGCTCTAGTAAGCCCTCTCTAAAACGGAAGCTGCCCGTGAAGAGCGACCGTCGCCTAAGCAGCCAAGGTCCCTTTGGACCCGGTCCTCGGCTTGATGGCAAGGGGAGTAAGTCGTACCTCCGGCCAAGCACGGCAAAGGCAAGGGGCTGATGACGGGTCAGCCAGGTGAGCAGAAAAAACCACCCGTCTTGCTCGTGAGGATTCCAAGTAGCCTTGGAAAGGATGTCGTCGATCATCACTACCGACGACTACGAGGATCTTGGGAATCACTCGACGGAGGCGATGGGAGAGACGGGCCTCTTCAGCATTGCCCGGTAATGGTCCGTCATCCTTATTCCATCTTTCATCATTTTTGTCTTATTTTTGTAACTTATTTTCGTCGACCTCAGGCTATGATCATGACGAAGGGCCTCATGGGACGGTGTCTCAACCATGAGACGACCATTGGCCGACTCCGTGAGAAGGCCAAGATGACGGAGGGGGAACTGCTTGACCTGAAGGCCTGGAGGGTCACCCAGGAGAAGAAACTGAGGATGGCCGAGACGGCCCGGATGAGCCGTTCAGATGGTGAAAGGCTGAAAAAAGATTTAGTGGACAAAGACAATGAAGTCCTCATCCAGGAGGCGCGTACCGAGACCGTGACTCCACCGAGGTTATCGTGGAGCTGAGTCTGGTTTAAAGAGGGTTCGAGATGCCCTCGTCAGGTGAGGAGGTTGTACCCGGAGCTAGATTTGTCCACCGTCTCCGTTTCAGCCCCGGAGCCGTCCACTGCCCAGCCGCTCAGACGGAGGAACTGAGCTCTTTTGAGAGGAGGCCTGTCCGCGAAGCTCCATGGATCACACTGCTGCGGACAGAAGGCAAAAGATGTTGGGACCGTCCAGATGAAGAGGGAGACGGAGCTTGATTATGCTAATTCTTTGTAATAACTAGTTTTTTTTTTTTTCTTTTTTTTTTTTTTTTGTAAGTGTGGAACAATTTAAAACACCCGTCATGTTTTACGGGTTATTTATACATTGACCGTTCAGATGCTTATTTATCTGGGTCCGTTGACTTCTGTTTTATCTTGCATTTTTTATTTTATCGCATTTCTGTTTAGTGAGCTCCGTCCTGCTTATTATGGCTTCATACTATTTGTTTTTAGAATGTTTCGAACATGTCCGTTCACGTATAATTTGAATCCATCCGTTGGGTAGATTGTTTATTGAACATGCCCGTTATGCATAATCTTGAATCCACCCGTTAGGGGTAGACCGTTTTATGTATCAGTCCGTCGGGTATCTATTAGTTTCCTTTGTGAGGTCCGTCCAACTAGTGGACGTTTCCTAGGTTGCTTATTACATGGACTAGTAGTTCCGTTATTTGGGTGGCCTGTCCGCTTATGGACGATGCTGGTCCGTCCACTATTCGGCCTAAAGGTTTTTATCCTCATGGGATGGTCCGTCCATTTCGGGATAACTTGATTAGTTCGCCATTATCTGGACTTAGGCTCTCATCCTTTAGGGTGTCCGTCCACTTGGTGGGCAGCCTAATGGTCCGTCCATTATATGGACTTCGGTTTTCATCCTCTTGGGATGTCCGTCCTTTGTGGACAGTCTTATGTTCGTCCATTTATGGACTTAAGTTTTCATCCTCTGGGATGATCCGTCCATTTGTGGATAGTTTTAGTCCGTCCATTATATGGACTTAAGTTTTTATCCTCTTGGGATGATCCGTCCATTTTGTGGACAGTCTTATAGTCCGTCCATTATATGGACTTAAGTTTTATCCTCTTGGGATGATCCGTCCATTTTGTGGACAGTCTTATCGTCCGTCCATTATATGGACTTAAGTTTTCATCCTCTTGGGATGATCCGTCCATTTTGTGGACAGCTTATTGGTCCGTCCATTATATGGACTTAAGTTTTCATCCTCTTGGGATGATCCGTCCATTTTTGTGGACGGCCTGTGGTCCGTCCATTATATGGACTCAAGTTTTCATCCTCTGGGATGACCGTCCATTCGTGGACAGCTATTGGCCGTCCATATATGGACTTAAGTTTTATCTTCTTGGGATGCCGTCCATTGTGGACGGCTCATTGGTCCGTCCATTATATGGACTTAAGTTTTCATCCTCTTGGGATGACCGTCCATTCGTGGACGGCTCATTGGCCGTCCATATATGGACTTAAGTTTTATCCTCTTGGGATGTCCGTCCTTTTGTGGACGGCCTTTGGAACTTGTGATATTGATTAAAAGCTAGGCAGGAAAGATTTTGTTGCCTGAAAGAAGTCTTTATAGAAAATGATGCCTGCCCCCTTGGGCTTAAAAAGGCATTAGTAGAGAGGTTCGTTCAAAGTAAAAGCATAGAAAAGTAAAAATTGTTCTTCAAAATAAAAACTACTGAAAACTTTAGATATAAGCTGGAGCGCTTGCAAAGGGTGGATGTCTCTTCTCGTTGCATCTATTGGTAGTACCTCCGCAAGTGCTCGGTGTTCCACGGGTGTTGCAGCCTTCGTCCATCCATGGTTTCGAGGTGGTAGGTTCCTTTTCTCTGCCAAGATGAGATCTTGTAAGGCCCTTCCCAGTTTGGACCGAGTTTTCCTTGCGAGGGATCTTTAGCTGCTCCTATAACCTTCCGAAGCACAAGGTCTCCGATCTGGAAGTGTCTGTGCCTGACTTTGGAGTTGTAGTATTTTTCCATGAGGTTTTGGTATCGAGCTATCCTTTGTTCAGCTATAGCCCGGGCTTCATAGACTAGGTCTAGCTGTAGCCGCAATGTAGCACTCTCGGGCGGTCGCCTGATTCCCCCGCAATTCTCCAATCCCATAGTCCGTTGGGAATTTGATCATTAGGTGGTACATGGATGTTGCGGCTTTCCATGAGTTAAGTGTGGGTCGCCCGAGAATTTCGTTGTAAGCGGAGGAGCAGTCTACTACGAGGAACATCACATTCCTAGTGAGTTCTTGCGGGTAATCAGCTACCGTTACCGGGAGTGTGACGGAACCTATTGGGAATACCCTGGTCCCTCCGAAACCGACAAGGGGAGCGCTTGCCGGCATCAATCGTGCTCTGTCTATCCCTATTTGCTGGAATGCTGGATAGTATAGAATGTCTGCTGAGCTGCCATTGTCGATTAGCACCAGGTGGACGTTGTAGTCCCCCACACGTATACTGACGACCAGCGCATCGTCGTGCGGATGATGAAGTCTCCTTGCGTCTTCTTTGGTGAATCCTATAATAGGGCTCTCCATCCGTGTGGTATTGGGCCTCGAGCCCGTCATGTGGACGTTCAGGACCGATCTGAGGTACGTCTTTCGAGCCTTTTTGGAAGATCCGGTAGATGCGGTTCCCCCACTATCATCCTTATGTCTCCGATGGGAGGTCTCGGACGCTCGTTATCCCGTCGGGGGGCCGGCTCTTGGCGATTATGGTCCGTTTTCTCTTTGTTGACGAACTTCTGCAACTTTCCTTGTCTAATGAGGGCTTCAATCTGCTGTTTTAGGTCGTAGCATTCGGCCGTGTCGTGGCCATGGTCTCGGTGGAAACGACAATATTTGTCTCGCGACCGTTTGCTTGGGTCGCTCTTTAGTTTTCCCGGGAATGTCAGTGTCTCCTCGTCTTTGATTTGCATCAAGACTTGGTCAATCGGGGCGTTCAGGGGGGTGAAACTCGTGAACCTCCCGCTCGGGGCTTAGGGCATCTTTCGTCCCTTCTGTCTCCCGTCCTTGGTCTTTTCTGTCCTTGGTCTTTTCTGCCCTTGGTCCTGGCGCATGTCCCCCTGGCGTTCCCTCTTCTTGGGCCTTTCCTCCCGTGCAAGCAGTGCGTCTTCCGCGTTCATGTACTTGGTGGCCCTGTAGAGGACCTCTGACATGGTTTTGGGGTCGTTTTTGTATAGTGAGAATAAAAACTTGCCCTTCCGCAATCCGTTCGTAAAAGCTGCCACCAGTATCTTGTCGTCGGCCTCATCAATTGAGAGTGCTTCCTTATTGAAGCGGGTTATGTAAGATCTTAGCGTCTCGTCTTCTCTCTGCCTGATGCTCATCAAACACGCTGTGGACCTCTTGTACCTGTGTCCCCCTATGAAGTGTGAGGTGAATTGAGCGCTTAGTTCTTTGAAGGTGCTGATGGAGTTCAGTGTCAGCCGACTGAACCAAACCCTCGCGGAACCCTTCAATGTAGTTGGGAAGGCCCTGCACATGATTTCGTCCGGTACCCCCTGTAGATGCATCAGGGTTTTGAAAGTTTCCAGGTGATCCAGAGGATCCTTCACCCCGTCATAGCTATCTATATTTGGCATGCGAAACTTGTGGGGTAGGGGGAAGGAGTTTACGGCCGCAGTGAAGGGTGAATCGGTACGATTGACCAGATTGTCAAGATCACTGGAGACTCGCCCCTTGAGGGCGTTCATCATGACCTTCATCTGTTCCTTCATTGCCTGCATCTCGGCGGCAATATGTGGTGGAGTTGCATCCGTGAGGGATGGCATGTTCACGTGCTGCCCCTCCGGCCTGCTTGGGGCGTGGGTGCCCTCAGGTCTCTCCTGATTCCTGTTTGGAGCGCTAGTCCCTTCCTGATCTTCTGGCCGGTTATTTAGTGCTGCATTCTTTTGGCACAGCTGCTCCTCCAAGTCGAGGTTCTGTTTGGTTAGACGCTCCACTGCGGTACTAAGGGTCCGAACTTGTCTCTCGAGGGCGGTCGTGGGGGGTTCTTCTCCTTGCACGTCATTAGTAGTTGCCATTGAGCGAGTGAGTACCATGCAACCCTTTTAGTCCGGGAGACGATAATATGGCTTAATTACTCGTGTTCCCACAGACGGCGCCAACTGATGAATCAAGAAAATTCACCAATGAATCGCACGATGCTCCTTTCGCTTCGTATACTAACCTGCACGAAACAAAAGAGAAAACCTATCGAAGAACACCGGTGTGGTGCCGGCCGAATACCCTCCGAAGATTAAGTCATAATATATGCTCACAACTCTAGAGTGCTAGAGAGGGTTAATTATGCGTACCTTGGCTTGTGAGGGTATTGGGGCTTTTATAGTGGCTTGAGGTTGACATCCCTTCCTTGGCGCGGAAGTCTTTTCCTTATAGGACTCTTCTTGTAGAATCCTAAACGTGATGAATAAGTCTCCTCCTTATGCGGAAGATTTTTACCAAGTATATAAGATTTCCGGAGTCCTACTAGCGCAAGGACTCTATTTGGGCCCTTATGAAAATGGGTCAAAATATCTCCCATTAGGGGCTCAGCAGGCCCATGGACAACTAGCCCACCATTCTTCACCCCGTCCATATCCGGCCCGTTCAGGTCCGTCCAATGGGGGCCCGTGCAAACGATGGATCCGTTCATTCGGGCGTAAGCGGACCATATTCGGTCCGTTCAATCACATAAGACATTCCAAGATATTTTTCCTCTTTCAGGTTTGAATGGATGTTATTGTTATTGTCATTTTATGATGCCCAGTTTTTTATATCGTGTCCATTATTTTCCTTATTGTCTTTGCAGTTTGGTACTTCTTAATGCCAAAAAATATGGATGATTGCCAATGTGCTTGAATGGATATTTTTGTTTCGTGTCATTTTGAGTTTGGATGATTGCAAACTCAAATTACATCGTAGTATCTATTGCAAACTCAAAATTACATTATTTGAAACTAGTACATTAGTTAGCCTTTAAGTTAACGTCATTGTGCTGCAAGCCTCCATATGAGCCTCCATATGAGGTACTTGAAGATAATTGTAACCTGGTACAAATAAATTACAATTAGTTTCAAATGAACAGCCACAAAAAAAACCCACAATAACATACATAAGCATAAAAGAACAGTCAAAGAATATGAGCTACAAACAAAAGTATCATACGAAATCATCATCTAAAGCTTATGATTGATGACAGATTGAGAATAAGTCACCAATAGCAAAAATATTAAACACCAAAGTATCTAGGCAAGTCCTAATTTTGAAAATTTTAGTGGCTATTCTCATCAAATGTTTGTCAGTAGCCTTCTAGCATTTCCCTGCAAAATAAAGTGTTTCACACAACTTTTTGAATAATTCAAAAGTAAAGAAAATCTAAAAATCCATGGTCTGCAATAGAAAATAATGTCTTCACATAGAATCTGATATTAACACACACACACACACACACACACACACACACATATATATATATATAAATACCCCTGATGTTCATTTATAAATACAATCATTCACTTACAAATGGAAAGGGCTACCACCTGCAAAATAAAGTGTTCGTTGAAGTGTTAAGAAAAACTTCCCCTGGACACCCAAGTTAAGGAGTGTCTAAAATTACTCTTACACCACCAAAATCTCAAGAAAAACATAATAAAAGCTTAAAATTACTATTACCCTGTATTGAAATTAAGCCTAATAGATAATAAACAAACTCACTTGTTTACTACAAGTGGGTCCAACAATTTAAGGTAGAAATGGTCTCAAACAGTTTCACAGTGGACTATAACGGAGGTTTTTTTTTTTTTTTTTTTTTTTTTTTTTTTTTTTTTTTATATAGGACTCTTCTTGTAGAATCCTAAACGTGATGAATAAGTCTCCTCCTTATGCGGAAGATTTTTACCAAGTATATAAGATTTCCGGAGTCCTACTAGCGCAAGGACTCTATTTGGGCCCTTATGAGAATGGGTCAAAATATCCCCCATTAGGGGCTCAGCAGGCCCATGGACAACTAGCCCACCATTCTTCACTGTCCATATCTGGCCCGTTCTCATCAGGCCCGTCCAATGGGGGCCCGTGCAAATGATGGATCCGTTCATTCGGGCGTAAGCGGACCATATTCGGTCCGTTCAGTCTTATAAGACATTTCAAGATATTTTTCCCCTTTCAATAATGAACAAAAAATTGAGTGAGTTGATGTAATTATAAACTCACAACTTCTGTTTATGTGTATATGAAATTCAAGGTTATCGAGGGAAGTTATTTATTTGTGTCACAATTTCTGGTTTTTTTAGATGGGAGGGACGACGTTGATTCTTAATTACATTTCTGGTTTTTTTTTTAATTAATTAGCTTTTTTTAATTAATAAGTAAATAATAAATATAAAATTAAAAATTAAATAAAGGGCAAGAATAGCATCGTTTGGTAGGATAACGGCAACAACAAACGTATTGTTAACGGAGGACTTAATTAAGAATGAATGAAACTTAAAGAGCTGAAATGACAAAATTCAAACTTAAAAGACTGAAATGTAAAGTACTGAAACTTAGAAGATAGGTTTTGCACTTTGGCCTAAAATTTAAATGAACTAAGTTTTGAATAGAGAACATGATGTGGGTGAAAAGGAAAGGTACAGTACTTAGTTAAAATAGGAAAAATAATTTTTTTATCGTAAAATAAGGAGAATATTTTTGGTAAGATGATACCAATGCTTACTTCTTTTCTTTTTCTTTTATGAGAAACAATGCTTACCTAGGATATGTTTGGTAACTGGTTTTTTTTTTTCCCCCTTATTTTCTATTTTCAAAAACAATTTTCTATTTTTGAAACTAAAAAACTTGTTTGGCAACCCAAAATGGACAGAAAACAAAAGTTGTTCTCAAAATTCAATTTGTGAAGGAAACTTAAAACATACAAAAGGCTATTTTCAGTTTCTAATTTTCAAAAGTCAATGAAAATACTCATTTAATTTAATAAATCTATTTCATTTAATGAGTTAGTATTAAATTCAAATCCTAGCAACAACATATTTTAATATTTTCTATATTTTTCTTCAAAAAACTATTTTTTTAATTTCAACTAACCAAATATGTTTTTTATTTAAAAATACAAGGAAATTGTTTTTTCTTTATATTCCCAAAAACAAAATTTTGAAAATAGAAAATAAAAACTTTTACTAAACATAACCTTAGATTCTCTATAATACGGATTCATCTGCAGTATGGGAAAAGTATGAAAAGAAACAAATTAATTATAATACATGGAGTCATCAACGTTGATCACCACAAGAGATACATCCAAAGATATTTTTATTTTTATTTTTTTCATTTGGTAAAATGTCCAAAGAGGTCTGCAAAGAGGGAAAATCATCAAGAAACTAACAAGTGGGATTTATTATTATTATTATTATTGTAGGGTCTCCATTTTTAGAAAAGTTCCCCAACAATACATTTTTAGAGAGTGGGTCGAAGGTTTAGGCCCTAACAGACTAACAACGGAATACAAATCACTTCTTCTTCATTGAAGGGGAGTGAGCCCAGTTTACAACCGAGGGTAGCTCCTCGGCACTCGTCCGAGGAGAACCCTCTCCCTGAAACTAACACCCCCTCTAAGTTCTTTTTTCTTTTTTTACTTTTTGCTCGCCTTTCTTATATAATTCTCTTCCTCCTATCCCCTTCTTCCTTCTGTTGATCATCCATTGGCCTTCGCTCTGACCGTCCGTCCCATCAGAGATCTTATCCGTACTCAAGTGGCTCACCCTGATCGATGTTGCTCTGTCCAGGGGTTACATCCCCATTAATGCGGCCAGGGGGGTTAGGTGAGTGCATTCAATGCAGATGTGACAGTTCGCCTAAGGCCTCGTGTTCCTCCTCGGACCTCCAAGGAGTCCTTTGGTGAGGTGGCGCTCGTGTTCCTCCGAGGTCTCGGATGCCCGAGGACGGGCCCTCCTCGGGTATGATCCTCGGGGGTCGGCCCTCGCGCTTTCATCCTCGGACCTCTCACGTATCCTCGGCGTGGACCTTTTGGGCCTGGCTTGGAGTGGGCCGAGGCTACCCAATTTTCTAGCCCCACAATTATTATTATTATTATTATTATTATTATTATTATTATTATTATTATTATAATATTTGTTTTAATTTTAAGTGACAAATTAGCAAAACCCAGCAGATCCAGTCAATGCAATGAGAGAGAGAGAGAGAGAGAATGGTGGGCGGTGGTGGCATGGGTAGGGCTTGTATTGTAGCAGTTTTCTAAGCATTGTTGTTGTACATCGCAAATCAGAGAAGCAATAGAATTGGCAAAGGAAATAATTATGTAATACAAAAGGTTCGAAGTTCAAAGGGGGAGGGACAACAAAACGGACACAGCCGTTTTTTGTTGGCTAATTAACATCTGCAAATTAATGGGTAATTAAAAAATGAGCGTCAAGAAGCGACAATATAATACACAAACCTAGTTTTTTGTTTTTATTATTGTTATTGATGAAGAAGTTAGTATTACTAAATTCACCAATCATTAAACTAGATTTCGCCAACAAACAACAAAAGTTTTCTTAGGTTTCGCCTAACCTAGGGGGTTCAAATTAAATGAACCCACCTGGCTAAAAAACAAAAATTATATATAAAATTTTGAAGTTAGTATTGCTAAATTCACTAATCACTAATCACTAAACTAGATTTCACCAACAAACAACAAAAGTTTTCTTAGGTTTCGCCTAGCCCAGGGGGTTCAAATTAAATGAACCGACCTGGCTAAAAAAACAAAAATTATATATAAAATTTATTATTATTTTTACCCTTAAAATAAAATTTGGAACATTCTAACTCTAAATTTTTTTTAATTCCGACTGAAATAAGTTTGAATATAATCATCTTAATGTTACTTTCATAATATTATTTTTACAATAATTTTACAATAAATGTTAAGTGGCAAGTTTTAATTGGTTTTTATCTAGACTCACAATTGACATTATTTTTTTATATATCTTTAACAACTTCTCACCTAAATTTTATTGTGAAAGTGTTGTGTCAGTATCTCTATTATTAAAATTGTTCTTTCGTTTTTATAAATAAATAAACCTTCTCTCCAAACTCTGACTTACTCTGCCATTAGCCGCAGAATGAAATTGTTTTTCTAGCACTTTTCTTCTTTATTAGCAAAAAATTACACCACTTTTAGCACACAAAAATTACAACAATATTGACCCACTAGACAAAAATTCCAGAACGGTTTTTCGCCAGTCACAATACTTACATGTAATTTATGTTTTTGGTCTCACCCATGTGGCATACTTTTGTTTGATGTAAGAGCTTTTGCTTTCACTGTTTTATTTATTTATTTTTCTAAATAGCTTTTACTTTCGATTGAAATACAAGAAAACCAATGGATGGATATAAATATAAGAAGACCCTCGTCCACTTTCACTTCATATATTTTCTGTTTCTTTTACTTATTCCTTTTGCACCCACAAATAATGTCTATACCACCTTCTTCCCCTCTAGTATTCTCAGCGAGACATTGCGAGCCAGAATTAATTGTGCCTGCAGCACCAACACCTTATGAGTTAAAGCAACTCTCAGATATAGATGACCAAGAAGGCCTTCGTTTTCATCTTCCATTTATAATGTTTTACTCAAACAATCCATTGATGGTTCAAAAAGACCCCGTGAAAGTCATCAAAGCAGCTCTAGCTAAAGCTCTAGTGTATTACTACCCTTTCGTAGGTAGGCTTAGAGAAGAACATAATCGGAAAGTACTTGTGGTGGATTGCACCGGAGATGGAATCTTGTTCGTTGAAGCCAATGCCGACATCACACTGGAGCAGCTTGGTGACACAATTCAACCACCATGTCCATATATTGAAGAGCTTCTACGTGATGTTCCTGGCTCTAATGGTATACTTGGATGCCCTTTGCTACTCATTCAGGTATACATACGTTAAACTCGTCACTAAATTGAGTAAATTCCCCGATACATCCACAGATCCACTCCAAGCTACAAACCAATATTACAGATTCAGAATTAAAAAGTTAATTTTAATACAGTTGCATGGTGAAACCATTGTAGGGCCCAAATCAAAATAGTTATTACTATAATAGATGTCATTTCAGTTTAGTTCGAAAAAACTAAACCTTTCGTTACAAGTTAATTAATACTGGTATTTCATTTTTGATTTACTGCTATTTATTTTAATTTAAAATCTACATATTCTATTAGTTAAAATATTAACAATACAACATTAACCTAATGTATTAGCTTTAATAGCATATTTTATGAAAATTTTTAAAATTTGTTAATATTTTTCATTATTTTTCATTTGTTGCGGCGCCCAAAACCCCCCCTAAAAATCCTTGATGTAGCCAGGTATTTTATTAAGTACGTTAATTTCAAAAGAGTACTAGTATCAGTTTAATAGTTTGTATATATTGTCAATACAGTCAGTATGCTATTAATTACTTTGCTCCAAATTCGAACTAATTAATATTCCATGAATACCATCATTAGTTACATCCTCTCCATTTCTCTTGAAATTGAGAGTTTATTTCTCAGTTAATATTTTTTGAAACAGATTACAAATTTTCTGGCATTGGATACACCATAACTGAGTATTAAGATTAGTGCGGACTCTATTTATAGAGCTTTTTAATTATTTCTACACTTTCAAAAATTTTTAAAAAGTATTTAGTTTGAATTTTTTTTTTAGAAGAATTTTTTTTGAAAAGTTGATAGACACAATATTAATAAATTTTCAAAACTTATTATCTACTATATTTTTTTAAAAAAAATCCTTATTTTTTCATTTACTTTATATAAATTTAAATTAGGAAATATAATTTTAGAAATTATTTTTTATTTCAATCAAAATGTTTGAATGGTATTCTTTTAAAGAATACGATTTTTTAGGGTGAATAAATTCTTTGAAAGGACTAAGAGCTATAAAATTTGGCAATCTGGGCCAATGCTTATGTCTTAATGTATTTTTTTGGTTCATGCCTCTAAATTGCTCTTCTATGCTTTCTCTTATGTAACTCAGATTTTAAAGATAAAATCAACTAGACGGAACCTGGCAACGCTTGAAAAAGTTCAACACAATATTTTTTTTTTTATTGACTTTTTATATATAAATATGAAATTAGATTATTATGCTAGTTATTAATATAAATTTATTATGATTGTGTTTGTATATAAAATAAAATTATATATTCTAAAATTATGCACTTATTATAAATGTGTTTGTATATGAAATAATATATATATAGTCTGCTATTTATAATATATATATATATATATACACCCACACACAAATATATATGATATAAAAATATTCTAATGGAGGGTATAGAATGAAATTTAATTTTAAATTAAAATAAATGTTAGAATAATGACATGTAAAATTGTGAGACCTAAAAGCTTATGTGGTACAATCTTATGAGTTTGACTACTAGTCAAAAGTCTAAGACGTTATAAGGACTAGATTTGAATTTCTAACCCAATGTATAAATGGACATAGGCTCAAAAAGCCCAAAACAATAAATTTATAGAGAATGAGTTAGAAAACTTGGTTTTTGTTAATCAAACAACAAGTTATGTAGGTTTGATAACAATAGAATGAAAATAAACAAATTTTAAGCTTAAGAAAAATGTCCTCGGCGAAATCTGAGGAGCCTGGTTCTTATATAATGCTCTTAGATATTGTTACAAGTTTGGTTCTAGATTGTCACAATGTTTCTTTCTTGATTTTTTGATCCCTCTATCTCCCAGGGTCTCTTACATTATATATCTCCTCCTTAATGATCTTGGCCCTCTATGTGTTGGTCATCAAAGCCACTACTTGAGTGCTTGTCCCATCAAATACCTTCTCTAACTTTTTGTGAGTTGGAATAGTCAAGGCAACACTGTTTAGGGGTCTTCTCCACATAAATGAGCCAGAAAGTTAGCTGCAGAACATTTAATGCAGTGGTAGTAGCTTTTCCTTAGATATTTCTGAGCTTCCATCTCTCTTGTGCATTCACAATACACGTCCCTATCAATAGAATTTCCGAGAAGGTCATCTTGAATGATAGGACATATATATGATCCGTGCTTTACTCATCCGACGAGGTCAGCCTCCTCAGACTACTTCTCTCATTCTCTCCATTTGCATCTCACTCTTGTAACTCTGAACTTGACATTCTCACTACTGTTTATCGGTTTTCGGACCTATCAACCCCCTTGGACAAAGCCCAATGCCCAATATACAATTTTGGGCCCTTGTCCCCACAAACGTATTTTGTGATTTTGTTTCTATATAAAACTAAAGTATTATGCATTTATTATTATTGTGTTTGTATACGAAATTATATGGTCTACTATTTAAGGAAATATAATACACCCAGATGCTAATGGAGAGTTTAAATATAAAATATATGAAACTTAAATTTAAATTAAAAATAAATATTAGAATAATGATGTGTAAAATTATGAGGCTTCAAAGTTTATGTAGTTCAATATTATGAGAGTTCAATAAAAAAATCAAATGTCTTTGATTTTTATGGACATATGTTACTCTTATTATAATTTTTTTTTTTTTTGACTTACCTCCAATACTTTTTTAATTAAACATGTTATTTTGTTTTAAATATACATTGGCAAGTGGTAGTGAGTTTTAATCTCCACCTTTTATTTAGTTAGTTGGTAATGTAGCAGCCTCTCATTAAAACAAAAGAAAATTCCTTTTTAAAAAATACTAGAGGTAAACCAAACCTTTTTTTTTTTTTTTTGCAAAATTTGTTATTGTAGTGGGTAGGTTTTTATTTGGAAAAAAACTATTTACCTTTAAATGCATAGGCATTTTCTTTTCTTACTTGTTAATTAATGATATTAAGAGTTTTGTAGATCAATTAACACCTTTTGGAATTTTCAACAAAGAGATTCAAAGTTTAAATTCATCTTTCTCATTATAACTATCGAATTAAAAATTGGGGGAAGGGGGGGTGACCTACACCTACTTAGGAATCCTATAAAAATTAATCAATGACAATTTTGTACAAAATTTTTGAGTAAATGGTAAACCTAGCTAGGTGAATGTAATATTGCTCAATTCACAAACCACATCAACAATTATGAAGAAATTTAAGAACAATATCTCATAAATTATACAGTCCCTTGTTATGTAATTAATAACTATTAAAATGATGTTAAAAATATTATAAATTTTATTATAAAAGTTTTATAAAAAAACATATTACGGATCATAAAAAATTAATTCAAACATTCTTTTAATATATTGTTTTAAGTGCGTCATTTCAGGATTTATGCTGTTCTGGGTAGCCTAAACTGTCGTCTAACGCATGCAGATGACCCGTTTGACTTGCGGAGGATACATCTTTGCAGTACGACTAAACCACACTATCAGTGATTCGCTTGGGTTGGTGCAATTCCTCAACACTGTTGCAGAGATGGCAAGTGGTTCATGTGTACCATCGAAACAACCTGTATGGCAAAGACAAATCTTAAATGCACGAGATCCACCAAGAATTACTTGTATACATCACGAGTACGAGGTGGTGAATAACAACAAAAGCACAACAATAATAGAGAACAACAATATGGTCCATTGGTCCTTCTTTTTTGGTCCAAAAGAGATGAGATCGATACGGAAGCATCTTCCGCCACACCTTCAAACATGCTCTAACTTTAGATACTCACTGCTTGTTTATGGAAATGCCGCACGATCGCGCTTGAGGTTGATCCCAATGATGTTGTTTGTTTATCATGCATGATCAATTTGCGTGGAAAGCAACGCATGAAATTGCAAGTGCCTAATGGATATTATGGGAATGCATTTGCATTCCCGACTGTACTTTCCAAGGCTGAATTACTATGTAAAAATCCATTAGGATATGCACTAGAGTTGGTCAAAAAGACAAAGGCAGAAATGAGCGAAGAGTACCTAAGGTCAGTGGCAGATCTTATGGTGATCAAAGGACGTCCTCCTTATATAACAGCTGGGAACTTTCTTGTTGCTGATACAACACAAGTTGGGTTTTCAGGGATCGATTTCGGGTGGGGGAAGCCGGTTTATGGGGGTCCTAGCGGGGCCATACCATTTGTTAGCTTCGATGCAAGGCTCAAAAACCACAAAGGGGAAGATGGGGTTGTAGTACCAATATGGTTGCCTCTGCCTGCAATGGAAAGGTTTCAACTAGAGTTGTTGAAGATAACTCAGGAGCCAGTTGATCAATCTTATGGCATAATGCCAACAAAAATTACGTCCATGCTCTAAAGCAGTTGTTGGAGAAAGTCCAGTGCATTATTGCTCTCTTTTGAAGTGACATGAGTATTATTGTTAGGTTTTAAATTGTTTAGCTAAATTCCGATATCAAAATAAAATGTTTTAAAGGTTGTAATTGTTAGGAAAATGGTTTTTCCCAAGTGTTTGGTGGCTATTTTTAAGCCAAATTAAATGTGAGAACCTCGTGTCCTTTAAGGTGGATCTAAATCAGGATGTGTTCTCCTTTGTACGTATGACAAAGTAAAATATAAGCTTGTACTTTCCATACTGTTTTTTAGGTACTTTTTTTTTTTAAATTCAGTCACCTATCGAATTCAATAACTCTTGCTTACGTTGTCAATACTTTAAAACTAAAAAGTAAAAACCCATTTAGAAGGGCTAAAGATCCACAAGAAAACCCTAGACCCTAACTTCTCTGACTTTTCACACTCTCCAACTTCTAAAATTTTAAGGAAATCAAATTTTCAACATGTCATTTTTGTTTCGTCTGACTCGTCGTCCAGGAAAATAGGTCAGATTCTTTTGGAATAGAACACTGAAGAGAAGGCAGGACGTTTTACAACCCTAGGGTCAAAGACATTGAGAAATCTTTGATGCTTTTGGTCAAAAATTCCCTCCACCATATCAATATAGCGTTCAGACTTGAGAGCCCTCTGTTTTCTTCTTCAAGTAGTGGCGTAGTTTTGGCAGTGTCATTGATTCTCAATGGCTAAGTGATCTCTATCGTTTGGGTACGTACGACGAGTCAAATGAAAAAAAAAAAAAAAAAAAAGGATAATTGAAATCTGGATTTCTTAAAAAAAATTTGAAATTAAGAGACAGTGTGACAGTGTGAGCAGCTGGAGAGGCTGGGATTATTGTTTTTCAAACAAGTTTTCTAAATATACTAAGTTTTAAGCACATCTAGGGAAGAATAAATCTAATACTATATATAATAGCAAAAGTTTTAAGAAAGTGCTGCCACATTAGGGAAAAAGCCCCCTTTAAAAACTGACATGTGTAAAGTTAATTTTTTAAAATTTCACTCAGTGTGTCTAAAAGAGACCAAAAGTCCGATCGTTACACTGTTTGAGGACATCAAATTTAATCCGTACGTTTACCATGTTTTTCACACGGTCTAAAACAAAACACGGTTAAATTGAAAGAGAAAGAGAGAGAGCCTGAGAAACAGAGTGAATACGAGAAACAGGGAGACATGGTTTAAAAAATCAGGCGGCGACTTCATTCACTCAAACGCACACCTACAGAAAGCCATCAACACCGTTACCATCAGATTGAGAGATACAGAGATAGAGAGAGACAGTCCATAAGGCGCACAGGAGTAGAGATTAAGAAAGAGAAAACTAAGTGCCATTAACACGTTACCATCAGATCGTCGAAACTACCATCGATAAAGTTTTTTTTCCCTTTCTTTCTTAGATCTGGGTATGAGATTGGTTGGATTGAATTTATTTAGGTATTTGGATTACATTAGGTTTTGATTTTTTTTTTTTTTTTTTGGGGGGGGGGGGAGGGCTCACTGTAAAGAAACGGGATTTTTTTTTTTTTTAGATTACAAAAATCACTAAAAAATATTGGTTTTAGTTTGGGTACTTCTGTTTCTAATCTTAACCAAATCATTGGGATTAAATGAGTATAGGATTGAATGTTGCATTGATATTTATTTTAGGTTTTTTTGCCGTATACCCATAATCAGTAAAGTTTTTGTTTTTGCTTTTTTCCTTTTCTTTTTCAAATCTAGGGATTGAATATGATTTAGGTTTGGGGTTTTCACAAAGAGAAACAGTTCATAAGGGGCACATTAGAATGAGAGAGACTCAAAGTTCTAAGGAAAAAAAATCAGTTCTAATTCTTATTTTTCAGATTTGTATATTCCTTTTCTTTTTCTTTTTTTGTTAATGCTATTGTTTTCTTCTTTCTTTCCTCTTATTCTCTAAATTCTATTTGGTTTTTCTTTTCTTTCTTCTTACCTTTTTTTTTTTTTTTTTTTTGTCTGCAACCATTGTATGGCAATTTCTGTTGAAAGGTAGAACCGCAGTTGTTGTTAAAAACTGTTACAGTATCAAACAGGAAAAATTTGGTGCTTTTAGAATAATGACTTAGAGATTTAAGATTTTAAAGTAGAGAAAGAAAAATCAGAGTCTTCACACATAGTCAGATTGCCAAAATAGTTACCTGTAAAGTTCTGTTTTCAATTTTTAAAATCTTTGAAATACTTTGGTTTGATAGGAGCACATTGCATTAGAAGAAATTTTTGAAGAACGAAGTGGATTTTTAACAGAAAATGTTGAAGCCCAACTAAAGATTTTTGGCAAAAACAAGTTTGAAGAGAAGCCAGGAAGCACCACAGTTTTGAAATTTTCTAATTTGCATTTTTTTTTATAGAAAATTTTTCATAAGTTCATGATTTGTTTTTGAAGCAATTTGAAGATTTAACCGTGCTAACTAGCTTGGCTCTTGATTAAAATTTATCTTTATACTAATATAAGTGACAACGTGTGCTAATTAAAAAGTAAGAGTTGGCATTGAAGAGAAGACAGGAAGCACCACAATTTTGAAATTTTGAAATTTGCATTTTTTTAATAGAATAATTTTCATAAGTTCATGATTTGTTTTTGAAGTAATTTGAAGATTTAATTGCACTAACTAGCTTGGCTCTTGATTAAAATTTATCTTTATACTATTATAAGCAACAACGTGTGCTAATTAAAAAGTAAGAGTTGGTGTTTTGTTATTTGATGAATTGCCTTGAACGTATTTGATTATGGTTGTCAACCGGCCTTAAATGCATTAAAAATTATTTAAAACACCATCTTATATTTTTATTATATTATAGAAATTACTAAAAAAGATTCACCCTAAAGTGTTCAAAATAGAAATCTTAAAGATATCTTTTGGATCAAATAAGCTTTCTTTTAAAATTTTATTTTAGTTTTTTTTTTTTTTGGTTATGTTATACATCTTTAATTATTGGTTTTTTGTTTCTGTAATGGACTTTGTGTTAAGGCTTCTGTACAAAGTGTTGTATTCTCTTAATTAATTTGGAATGTGTTGTGGTTTTCTTATTAATTTGGATTGTGTTGCGGTTTTCTTAAAATTATATATTTCTCACAAAAGCCACTGTTTTCAATGATATCCAGTTTCCATCAAGAAGAAGGAGATAGAAGTGGTGAAAGTAGAGTTAGTGTTGCCAACCCACCTTTGTTTCAAGCAAATCCAAAGGCAGGCACTAGAAACATCTAAAGCAAAATCTTTCAGGCTAATAATTAGAAGAATTTCCCTCCTTAAGAACCACCTGTAAGTTATTGGAATGAAAGAAAATGTGGAGAATCTTTTCTTTCATTGGCTTTCCTTCATTTTCGAAAAAGCATATATATTAATTATTAGAGGAATGATGAGAATGCACTATGCTAAACTTTTTATTACTCATGGTAGAAAGTTGTACTTGCTAAACGAACCGACTATGACTTTATATATTATATTAAATAGCTCAAGATTTATATTTAAATGATTTTATTGTACTGTGGAAGTTTTCTACTGATTCAATTACTCAAATTCTCTATTCTACCAATGTAAATTAGAGAAAATAGAATTGATGGAAATAGTCCTCTTCTTTTACTTCAAGTTAGACTATGGCTTTATATATTATATTAAATAGCTCAGGATTTATATTTAAATGATTTTATTTTACTGTGGAAGTTGTCTACTAATTCAAGTACTCAAATTCTCTATTTTACCAATGTAAATTTGAGAAAACAAAATTGATGGAAACAATCCTCTTCTTTTACTTCAAGTTAGTAGTTAGGACTTCTAACACTACAATGTTGTTTTGATTTTTTTTTTAAATATGTTTATAGTATGTAATGAACAATTGAAGTTTTATCATCATGGGTTTTATTTGGATGCCAAAATATTGATTGTAAATTTGTGACTATCAAGACTTGATTATACACAAATCTTTGAGCTTTTCCTGTTGGGTGATTTCACAAATGTTAGAATTGATTTATCATGTTCATTGCGTGTGCATTATATTGTGATCGCTTTCATATATTGTTTTAAGTCATTGTACAATCCAGGATTTATTAGCACTTAGCACAATTAGGCAATATAAGGATTTCCTATATATTTTATTTTTAAATCATCATTTGTGAAATTATGTTTAGTTTATGAGAATATTGTGGGCTAAAGTTTTCTAATACTTTTTGTAATACTTGAAAGAGAAGGGGAGGAATGGGGTTAAAAGTGGTGATAAATTAGGTTTAATCTACAAAAAAATTAAGACATATTTCTTTTATTTTAACTTTTTATACACTCCTTCATACCCTCACACAAATTATGATACATACCTCAAAGACTATAACTAATATTGTCATATAAGTTTAGTTTGGTGCGATTCATTGTGGTTCCTAAGAATAGCAGATTTGGTGTTTGAAATTGTTGTGTAAGTTTTAGATTGGTGTGTTTTAAGCTTTTATGTAAGTTTTAGTAAATGTTTTAAAAATAAAATGACATTTGCAAATTGTTAGTGAGATTAGTAAAGGGCAGATTCTTGAAAGCCAAAACCGTAGAGCATTCCACTACAGAGTGTACTACGCAAGATATAATGTAGGTATAAGTTTAATAAGTGTGTGTGTGTGTGTGTGTGTGTGTGTGTGTGTGTGTGTGTGTGTGTGTGTGTGTTTCCTTTTTTGCTATTTCCAATTGTCCTCTTTCTGATTCTCTTTAGACAGTTAATCTACGAGCCAATCTCTTCCCTCAATCTTTATAGTTTTATGATTGTCAAAGCCAAATAACTCAAGAAATCAAGGTTCAAAAACCATCAAATTGCTTAAAAGAAGAAGGAAAAGAGTATTAGATTAGCCAAGTGATGTTGGCCTTTTAGAGAACCATTTTTATATATCTTAGCTTTGTGTGATATATAGAATCCCACCAAAAAATTTTGGAAAGGCTTTTTTGTTTGGTATATGAGCATTATTTTCGAATCACTGGATTTGTTGGATACTGGTAATGATTGATTGGAAGTGCTAGCTGTTGGGATTCCTAAAGCCTTGGAATTTGCCAAGCATTTGTCAATATGAGACCTGGAGGTAGAGTATGAAGATAGCACCGTCATTCAAGAACTTAACATGCTTTTTGATGAGTGAACCTAATATGCTTTAACTCTTTGTCATGCTTTCAAGTGCATTGCATTCTTTTGAGACAATACAGCATACTCAAATCTTGGTATGATACTCTAGAATGTATTTCAGATTCAATTAAGAGTTACTGATGTACAAGTAACAAAAAAAAAAAAAGTTTTGCAAAGGCCTTTTAAATATATATATTTTTTAATTATCAACTATCAACATATATTCATTTCTCCTATTACAGAACCGAGGCAAAATAGACCTGCAATTGAATAGAGGCGAAAACCACATTTTAGTCGCTACATTTTCACCCTTTTCCATTTTGGTCCATAACTTTTTTTTCACCGCTTTTAGCCCTATCCTGGAAAACACGTCTCATTTTTGCCGTTACATCAGAGATGGAATTTGCACAGCTGGCAAACGGCATAAGTTAAATATAATAAAATAATGCCACATAAACCACATGGCTTTCCATGTCAGCATCTAAATTAAAATAATAATAATAAATTTTAATTGACATTTAAAAAGCCCATGTCAGCAATTATAATGAATTTAAAATCAAAATCATTTTCTTTTTAAATTTGTCAATTTTAAAAATAAAATAAAATATTTTAAAAAATGTGAATGGATTTTACAACCCTCTCTAATCTCAAATTCTCATCAAATTCTCATTAGATTCCTCTAATCTCAAACTTCCTCCCTCTCACCTCCAACATCACTTCACCTCTAATCAAAACCATCTCAGATTCTTACACCTCAAACTTCCGTTTCTTGATCTCACTCTCTCTCTCTCTCCGTACCCCTTGGCCAAAGCTCCCACCGTTCATCTCCTTTAATCGCCGCCGCCGCCGCCGCCGCGGCTATCAAGTTGGTAAGATCCTCCTAGTCAATGGGTTCGGCGTTCACAGGTGGTGGGATCGGTAAGGTTCATCAGTGGTGGGTTCAGCAAGGTGGTGGGTCAGTTTTTGGGTCGTATGTGGTGTGTGGTATGGGTTTCCAGCAGATCTAAAGGCCCACGTTTTCCTCTCCTCCTCACTTTCTCATCTCACCCTCTCTATCTTGGGATTGAATTTGAAGAGGATCTGAAGCTAATCTTGGGCTTATTTTATTTGTTTCTGATTTTTGACAAATTTGAAAAACTCATTTGCTGTATCTGTTGAGAAGGGATATTCTAGGTTTGTGGGTTTGTGAAAAGACTATTTGCTATGTGTGTTGAGAAGGGATTTTCTAGGTTTGTGAAAGGGAGTTTTTTGGGTTTATGAATGAGAATTTGTTGGGTTTGTGAAAAGGGAATGAGAATTTTCTGGATTACTAATTAGGAGAGAAAAATGTTCAAATCTTGAGATTGACGTTGCCAAGAAATGCTTAATTAAATTTTATTTTATTTAACTGTTATTGATCTGAGTTTTGATGTGTTTGGCTTTAAAGAAAGTACAAGAAAGATAGATAAATGAAAAGAAACTAAGAATTAATTTGCTAAGAACATGAATATGAACAGTCATGTTCTTGGGGAAGAACACAAAAACCATATATGAATATGTTCTTCTGAAGAAAATAATAAAAGGAAAAGAAAATTTTATTTTAATTATTTTATTTGATTTGGTTTTAAAAATCACATGTTTAGAATTTTGTTTTAATTTTTTTCTGACGTGGCTTTTTTTAATATTTAAAATACTGATGTGGCATTATTTAAATGTAAATTAAAAAAATTTATTATTATTTTAATGGCCATGTAAGCGCTCCATATGCCAACGGTGCATTCTGTTTGCCAATTGTGCAAATTCTGTCTCTAATATAACGGTATGGACAAAAATGAGACGCGTTTTCCAGGATAGGAACTAAAAGCGGTGGAAAAAAAAGTTAGGGACCAAAGGGGGAATTGCGTGAAAATGTAGGGACGAAAATGTGGTTTTCGCCTTGAATATACTTTCTTGATGGTCTATATATAATCTAAATTATTGGCCTATCATCTTGCCATTATGTAATTATTGTGTTCAATTTTTGTATTAGGTTTCATCAAACTCCTGACAAATTTGGTGCTATAATTGCTTCTTACAGTGATATTTTGGATTAGCTTAATATCCTCCTCAGTGTATTGACTTGACTTTGAAGATTTAGTCCCAAATGTTTAGACAATGATGGCATGCCAATTCAGTTGGATATATTTGCCCTATTTTCTATATGATTTCCACTATAATAAATTGTTATTATTAGTATGTGATATTGGATGGTTTTGAAGATATTGCATATTTGCATGCAAAATTCAGGTATTCTAGAGAATTCCCCTCATTTGAACTCATTTGATTGCAATGAAAGTAATAACAGCGGTGGTTGCTCATATCATATGTTAGTCCAAGTGATCTCTTGGATAATGGAAGTACATACATGAAGTGATTTGAAGACTAATGTTTAAAAATTTTAGGGGATATTAGATACCATATGTTTAAATATACAAAATTATTTAGGTTTGAATGTATGTAGTGAAAGTATGAGAACTAATGTTATGTTGGATGCAAAGATCATTAATATATAAAATGATCCCGCGCATTGCGTGGGTTAAACGCTAGTAATAATAATAATAGAGGATGGGGTTAACCGCGTTAGCCAGAGTTATTGGATTAGATAGGTGGCTAAATTTTAAAATGAATATCTAAGATATTGTATTTAAGTTCTGTTCTTTTTTTAATATGTTTATATATATATATATATATATATATTGGAATATAGCTATAATAATTTTGAACAAAAAAAAAAAATTGAATATATTTTATTTTTTAATATGTTTATATATATATATATATATATATATTGGAATATAGCTATAATAATTTTGAACAAAAAAAAAAAATTGAATATATTTTTATAATTGTTCTAGTTGGCTTGAAATAATCAATTAAGTTGGGAAATTAAAAATATAATTAGAAATTAAGAAATTCTGGTTGGATATTTGGAAAATAAGATGAGAAAATATAAAGAATTAAATAGAAAACTGCACACATATGAGCTTTAAGAAGCATTTTAACATAAGATCTTTTGCCATGCATTGCGCCTAATATGAGCTTTAAGAAGCTTTTACTCTCTTTTTCATAAGTAGAAAAAAAGAAAAGAAATGTTACTAATTAATTAAGAACATTCTCTATATTTAATATACTTTTTCTCATTATTATTATTTTTTTTGTTCATCAAAAAAAAAAAATTCTATATTTTATTTACCTTTTCCCATTAGGCCAAATGTGTTGGCATGTTCTAGAGACGATGCATTAATTATATCCTTTGAGATTACTTCCAAAAGCTAAAAATATTTCTATCACAAACACATAACTATAATAAAGAAAGAAAAGATAAAAATATGGATCACCCAAACTTGTAATAAGTTAATAAAAGATCTTGCAAACAATATAATCTTATTATCTTAAGTTGCTAATGAGTTTTTCAATTCTTGACCATAGTCATGACCATGAGTACTTAAAGCTTCAATGGCACTTTTATGTTTTTTCCTTCTTTCTATAATCTTCTTACCATAGAACTTTTGCTTTAAAGTGCTTTAGGGCCCATATCCTAATTCAATATCGAAGGTTTAAGGGTAATCTAATAAGTGTGAAGTTGCCTTCAGCAAATTATCCACCCACCATCATCGTTCCATCAGAGTTCCTAATAAATAATATCGACCAAATGGAAAAGGGAAATAAGTTAGTGTTGGGTATATACGTATGAGTGAAATCCTACATTGAATAATGATGAGAAAAGTGAGTAATTAATATAACATAATTGAGCACATACCTATTGGGCTTAGGCCTTTTAGGTTAAAGTATGTCTCTATATTTTATACTAAATACTCAAAGAAACTCCTCAAAGTGTTTATCTCCCTAACAGTTAATACAAAAGAAGACATTGAAGAAACACTTGGAATACCAATTAATTAAGTATGGTTCCAAAACAAAAAGAGTACATTGAAGAAGCACTTGGAATACCAATTAATTAAGTACAATTCCAAAACAATAAGACTGATTCTTGGCAATCTCTCAACATATGAATTATTGATTCAGAAACATCGTGGGCCTCCATTCCCTAATTTGTACTTTTGAAGTAAAGGAAACCGTTGGTGGAATACTCACTAGCTCACTGTAACGATAGACAGGAAATCAAAAAAAGACAATGGAGGTTCCAAAAAATAAAATAGAAAGGGAAGGTTGTGGTGATTGGTGAAGCTGAATGGGGAGATGGCATGGCATTTTAAAATCTAATTCATTTTGTGTTGAAATAGCTTCCCAAAACGACGTCATTTTGGAACACTCACTCACTCGCACAACTCAATGTCATTTTGAAATTTGAAATGTCACTTAAGCTTCCCAATTCCATTTGCCAATTAATTAACTTAACGCACCAAATATGAATAATTTTGGGATAAACTACATATTTGGTCTCTAACTTTTACACTAAATGTCAATTTAGTCTTTAACCTTTCAAATATACTAATTTGGTATCTAACATTTCAGTATTATGTCAAAATGATCCCTACTGTTATGTAGTGAATAGAAAATGCTAACATGGTTAACAGTCTAAAAAATTAGTTTCAGACCACATAAAACTACCACTTGGATTGCCATTTCAGCCTAAAATATTAGTTTTAGTGTTGTTGCCCCTCAAACCATCGCTGCAAGATGGTTTTCACTGTTTGGCCCCTTGCTCAAGCCGAGTCTTAATGATTTTCAGCAATGATCGGTTTGCAACTTCTACTTGTCCATTAGCTTATGGGTGGGAGGGCGAGGAGTAGTGATTCTTGATTCCCAGCTGCTCGCAAAACTCTCTGAAGGGTGTGTTATCAAACTGTTGTCCATTGTCTGAGACGAGTACCCTAAGGATTCCAAAACAGTAGATAATATTCTTCCAGACGAAGCTTCTGACATTCTACTTGGTGATTTTTGCTAATCGCTCTACTTCCACCCATTTAGTAAAATAATCAATCCCTACCACTAAGAACTTCATTTGCCTTGTCCTCATGGGAAAGGAACTAAGGATGTCAAGTCTCCACTAGGCAAAGGGCCAAGGAGCCACTATTGGAGTGAGGTATTCTGATGGTCATCTAGGTATATTGTTATAGTGTTGACACTTATCACACACTTTAATATAAGTTTTGGCATTTGCCTGCATGGACGGCCAGTAGTATTCTGCGCAGACTATCTTATGGACGAAGGATTTAGCTCTTGAATGATTTTCACAGGCTCCTTCGTGGACGTCTCTTAGGACATAGTTTGACTCGTCTGGAGTCAAACACCTTAGATAGGGCTGAGAAAAACCCCTTTTATACTATACCTCATCCTTGAGGACAAATTTTGCCGCTCTTACTCTTAGCTTCCTCACTTCTTCTCTGTCTTGGCCTTCTTTGGATGAAGGTCTTGCTACGGATGATGTACATAACTAGTTTCCACTCATTCAACCTTCTACTTTTTCTTAGCAATAATGGCGTCCTCAGCATTCATGAAACTTTGAGCTAAGTGTATTAACTCAGCCATTGTCTGTGGCTCTTGGTCATACAACTTATGGATGAACAAATCTGAAGTAACCCATTATAGAAGGCTACTAGGAGGATCTTATTGTCCATCTCATCTACCAACAGGGCTTCCCTGTTAAAGCGGCTAATGAAAGTTCAAAGACTTTCATTTTCTCCTTGCTCTCTGTTTAGTAAAATGGACGAGGACCACTTATGCCTTTGGCCTCTAACAAAATTGTTTATGAACAACTTGCTCAACTCTTGGAATGAAGTTATGGTGTTGGGTGATAGCTTACCAAACCATACTCTGATTGGGCCTTTCAATGTGGTAGGAAAGGCTCCGCACATGATTTCATCTGGAACGCCTTAGAGATTCATGGTCATCTTAAACGTGTTAATATGATCACAAGGATCCTGTGTCCCATCATATGAATCCAAGGTAGGCATTTTGAACTTGGAAGGTAGAGGATGACTCGTGATGAACGTAGTAAAAGGAGAGTCAGTTCTGGACGAGATCATCCACATGGTTTGCTCTCCTCATGGAGTCCTTCATCTCATTCATAGCTCTTTTCATCTAGTCCATCTCTATTTCCAAATGTGGTACCCTACAAGTGATGGTACCTCTGGACTAATCTCCTCCCTCAGCGCCGTTCTCTGCCTCTCCATTCTTTGAATTTTCCCGTGTTCCTTGTTGCGTTGCTGTCAGCATTGTCTATTGACATCTATAGTTAAATCCTGGTTTTGTTACATCAAGTCCACCATCGCAACTGCCATTGATTGCAACTATTGCTAGACAATCAATGGTGGTGCGAGTACACGATTTAGGTGAATAGAGATGTTTCCACTCTCCTGGTGTTCTGGATTGGTGGCCATCGACCTAGTCTGAACTATGCAGCTTTTTTTTCTTGAAAAGTAAGGCGGTTAACACTTGGAAACAGGCCAAACTTCCCCACAAACAGCACCAACTGCTGATACACAAAAATCAGTAGGCTAAATGTTTCGGGCTATGGTGATGGCTTGAAGACCTGAAGAGAAAAAGAAAGACGGTCAAGGGTGACTGGTGTGAACTGGCCAAGGACCCTCCAACAGTTAAATCAATATTCTCTCCAGAACACAAGGATGATGATTTTTATGAATAGTAAAAACTTACCTTGGTTGAAAGGGACTTGATCCTTTTATAGAGAATTAGGAGTATGTCTACTTGTTCGGATCCACTCTCATCATGGGGGATGTGTGGAGTTAATGGAGAAAGTGGAGCGGATTACGGGGAATCCTCCCCACATTCTTGGAATGGCGAATCGTGGTCTGATTATATTGAACCATTAGAAAGTTTTCTTTAAAATTAGCTAAGTGTTATTTGGTCATCCATGCCCTTGTGACATGGACGACTATTCTTTCTTGGACAATCATGCTTTCGCTTCACGGGCTTCACCCATGCTTGCAAAGATTTTCTTCTTTTTAAATTTAGCCCCATCAATTTTTTTTATTTATTTTACATATCACGAAGATCAAGGAAGAAAGTAGATGGTGGTTGTTATGTCTAAAAAGAGAGAAACAATTAAAAAAATTAATATTTTAATAAATTGTAGTGTAAAAAAAATAATCTGATGTAAGATGTTTTAAAAAATTAGTATGTAAAATAGAAAAAATAATTACTTAAAAGCTAAAATAGACAAATTTTTTTGCATAAGCTACAAATGATTCTATCATTCTTTACATTTAATGTAATATAACTGGGTCTTTCCTTGCAACCCTGGGGAAGGTGTCCTTTGGCAGAGTCCCCTAGTAAATTATGGAAGATGGCGTGATGTCAGGTCCTCTTCCTAACTGTATAGCGAAGATCCTACTAGCCATTGTTAGGAGAACTCTACATATGCCCCTATAAAATAAAAGAAACATATGCACTCTATTGCATCAACTTACTTTGAGCTTTATTGTGATTTTCCTCTAACAACCATCAAAGTGCCTACGAAAAACCTTACTAGTTGGTCTTTGTCCAACTTGTGATCAAAACATGTACCAATTAACCTCCATGCTTGTCTAAAACCTAATGTGATTCCTTCTTTCATTCTACAACTAAAGAGAGTTATAGTTGGACTTGGAAAATGAGTCTGGTTAGGTCAGTTTAATTGGGTTATGGGTCTGATCATGTTTGATTAAGAAACATGCAATCCTAAACAAGTTGCAAGTGGATTGGGTCGATCAGGTTACCCATATTTTTTCTCATGTACCATGTAGGGAAAAAAATACAACAATAATAGCAGCAACAACTCTAATAATAACAAGATCATATTGTTTTTTATCTTCCTTTTAATACAAATAAAAGAACAAATAACAAATTTCTCAAAAAATAAAATTTAAATAATGCATAAATTCTTAAATTTACGCAATTCACAATTCAAATTATTTAAATTTTTGCTAAAAATGTGTTAAAATATACTTGTACCTTAAAAAAAGTGAGAAAATTTGAGGAAAAAAAAATGAAAAAATTGAGATATTAAAAAGCAGTACACAAAAGTTAAAAGTTAAAAGTTGATACAAACACAATTGTGGCTATAGGAATGCTAAAGAGATTGATTGCACTTAAAAAGAGTTCAAAAATTGATTGTAATGATTTTTTCACTAATAGAGAACATCCAACTTTGCATATTACATTCAAATAAAAATTTTAAAAAAAAAATTCCTTTAAAATTCCTCTTACTTAAAAAACTTGTGGGATCAAGTGTAGGCTGGCCCATTTTTTCTGAAGGTTGGGTTATTTCCCCTCATGTTGAGTCAAGTTAACGGGTTCGAGTCCACTTTTTCCAAGTCTAGATTTGTAGTATTCATAGTAGAGATCTTGTTGCATTATTAGTTTCACCATATTCCGGTCTTATTTCCTACACTACAAAAAATGCGGGCTATAGCAGCGTTTTTTTAGCTGCGTTTATGAAAAACGCAGCTATAGCTAACATATAGCCGCATTTCTAAGAAACGCGGCCAAAGCCTCAACCTATAGCTGCGTTTCTCAAAAACACGGCTATAGCCAACCTATAGCTGCGTTTTTAAAACGCGGCTATAGGTCCTGCCGAATAGTTTTTTTAAGGGGACCTATAGCTGCGTTTTCTAAAAAAACGCGGCTATAGCTAATTTATTTAATATTCTTGTATTTTCTTCAATTATTGTGAATCCAAATATGTGTGTGTGTAAACCAATTTGAGTTTTTGTTGACTTCATAATATTGTGCCACATAAGATTTTGAGATATTTTATATAATTTATATATTTTATAATTCAATTTTTAATTTCTATTCTGTAATTACAGTGTATATTACAACTTCAACAAATCATTTTTTTTTTTAAATGGTAGAATCTATAGTTCCATATAGCAACACAATAATAATCCAATGCTAGAATATATATAATTCTTTATATAAACACAATTATAATAAATTTCAGTTAATAATTATCAAATTTCATATTTATATATAAAAAAATAAAAGCAAAAAAAATCATATTATTCTAAACTTTCTCTTGCATTGCTTGGGTTGTCGACTAATTTTAATTATAGATTTGAGTCTCGTATGTCAATTTATCATGATAGATTCAACAAAATTATCCTGTGATTTTTTCTTCAAAACAAAAGGTATTTCCATGTAAATTTGGAGTTCAGGGCAACGCTACAGGTACTCCAGCGGGTTCAAATGAGCTCGTTGACTTGAAAAAAAAAAAATACTTATATATATATATAAATAATATTTTTTTTCTTACAATTTTAATTTATCGTTAAAAATATCGTTGACTTGAAAAAGAAAACCTTATATATAAATAATATTTTTTCCAATTTTAATTTACTATTAAAAATATTTTTGCACACTTAGATCATATATCAGCCAAGCCCAAAACCAAACAACACAAATCTCTCTCTCTCTCTCTCTCTCTCTCTCTCTCTCAAGTAAAAAGTGAATGTTTGTGAGTTGTGAGTGTCTCTTTCTCAATTATAAACTTATAATATATATATATATATATGTGTGTGTGTGTGTGTGTGTGCGTGTGTGTGCACGCGCATGTGTTTCATATGTGTTTTGTTGTTCTTATTATTATTATTATTATTATTTTGTTATAATATTATTTATGTGAATTGTGATGTGTGTGGATGTATGTATGTATAGTACAAATATAATATAATTTAATAATTAAGAAATATGAGAGTTTGTTACTCGTCTATGTATTGTTATCATATTATAATAACTTTTTGTTGTAAAGTGAGTGACTCAAATCAGCGATTGTTCAAGTATTTGATTGGTTAAGTAGACACTTAGTGTATTATTTATGTATAGACAAGTGTGGCCGTGTGGGTTAATATATAATACACTGTAAATGTGTTGAGTTTTGTCATTTAGTTTAAAATATTTTTATAAAAATATTGATAAATGGATAATGACAACTACATGAAAATAAAATGTTATACAATTGACAATAAATAAAGTAAAATGGTTAGACTTACCTACATTGACAATAAATAATTATAACAAATAATGAATTATCATATAACGATTTCAAAATATGAAAATTCACAAAAGAAAATTGTAAAATGTCATGTATTTGCGAGTGTGTGTGTTTTTTGGGTTCATAACTTGATATATTCAAAATTTATTTTTATTAATTTTTTAATATAATTTCTTAATAACTCACCCCAAAAAAAAAAAAAAAAAAGTTCTTGGAGTCACCAATGTTTTTGTGTGAATCCCTTCTTGGTGTTGATAATTTGTTCACTTAAATTTCATTCTCAATATTGCTTGTGATTATTTAATTAATTGGTGTTAAGGTACTATCGCATAAACTTCAATATTATTAATTTGACCTTAATGACATTAATCTACAGTCTACACTTCAATATATAATTATTATTTTTAATGAAATTGAGGATAATTTCCGTATTCTCCTAATAATTAGTGTTGCCCTAAAACTAATATCCACGATCCATCCAGACACGTGAAAAGTGCGGGTGTAGTATATGTTTTCCAGGAAGGAGCTGATCTACCATCACGTTTTACATGTCAAGAAGAAAGTCTAGTAGTCTACAATCGCATGATGGCTTGTTTTGGGCCTTTTGGCACAAAAAGTACCGTAAAACGAGTGGAGGAAAATTAAGCTCAGCAATGGAACTTTCAAGTTTGAAGTGGTCATCGACAGTGAGTCCCTTGGTGAATTTATATTGGTCGGTTGCCAATTGATTCAACAGTTTTCTTTCCAACGTTAGACTTTGTACGAGGAATATTCTGGATATTTCTGCCTGTCAGTTTCTCACGAAAACCTTTGTTAAACATGAATTTCATGTTGCTTTGGAAAAAAGGAGAGAAAGAGACATGAAAAAAAAAAAAAAAAAACACGTGGGTTAAACTGGATTTCTTTGTGGTTGAGCTTAATACTTATAGCCAAATTTGTGTGGTGCCAAATCTTTCTACTAGTATTTGTCGTGTGAAAGAAGTTGCTGCACGTAAGTACCTATCCTATATATCCTAAACAAAAATAAAAATCTCTGTTAGGTGCAATCGGTGTTGGAAGCAGCAGCACCACAAAACTTTTTTATTTCAAAATTGTTCGATATTGAAATGCAAAAAAAAAAAAAAAAAAAAAAAAAAAAAAACCTGAAGGATTTAAAGGAAAAATCCTCTTTTCTATTGTACGGTACAATGTAAATATATAAATGTTCAAATATAAATATAGATAAAACATACGGTCAAGAGCTAACATAAAAAGCCAGATTTACGTCACCAACGTTACGTCAGACCTTTAATGAGAAACCAATACATTCCATCACAATACTTAATAATTTCTCACATGTAATTCATGTTTTTAATTCTTCACATGTAATTTATGTTTTTGGTTCCACTCATGTGGCATACTTTTGTTTGATGTAAAAGCTTCTGCTTTCACTGTTTTTTTTTTTCTCTGCTGAATAGCTTTTACTTTCTTCTTTTTTTTCTTTTTTTTTCTTTTTTTTTGAGGAAATAGCTTTTACTTTCGATTGTAATACAAGAAAACCAATGGATGGATATAAATATGAGAAGACCCTCGTCCACTTTCACTTCATATATTTTCTGTTTCTTTTACTTACTCCTTTTGCACCCACAAAAAATGTCTATGCCCCCTTCTTCCCCTCTAGTATTCTCAGTGAGACATTGCGAACCGGAGTTAATTGTGCCTGCAGAACCAACACCTTATGAGTTAAAGCAACTATCAGACATAGATGACCAAGAAGGCCTTCGTTTTCAGCTTCCATTTATAATGTTCTACTCGAACAGTAATCCATTGATGGTTCATAAAGACCCCATGAAAGTCATCAAAGCAGCTCTAGCTAAAGCACTGGTGTATTATTACCCTTTCGCAGGTAGGCTTAGGGAAGGACGTAACCGGAAACTTATGGTAGATTGCACCGGAGAAGGAATCTTGTTCGTTGAAGCTGATGCGGACATCACACTGGAGCAGCTTGGTGACACAATACAACCTCCATGCCCATATATTGATGAGCTTCTACGAGATGTTCCTGGCTCTAATGGTATACTTGGATGCCCTTTGCTACTCATTCAGGTATACATATGTTAAAGTCGTCGCTAAATTCCCCCCACTAGATTCTGAATTCGAATGTTAATTTTAATATAGTGGGCTGGTGAAACCATTGTTAGGGCCTAAATCGAGGTAGTTAATACATTACTCAATGTCATTTTAGTTTAATCCGAAGAACTACCCTGTTTGGTTCACATCTCACCCATAACTCATAATTTATATTTCAATTTTTATAACTCACAACTCACAATTCATAAACTCGTTCTCTAACTTATAATTCTTGAACTCAACTCCAATTTCTGTTTAGCACTTGATATTTCCTTTGTTTTTGGTTTGTAAAAAGCAAAGTATAACTCAGTCGATGGGGCCCTTGGTATAGTACCCTTCTCTTGAGCAATAAATACCATCTGACTTGATGAGACAATTCATCACATGTGAATCCCATTTTGTGTGTGTTATTACTATTTTGTCTCTTAACTCAATTTTTTAAAATCTGAAAACTCATAAAACTTGATTTAATATCTTTAGTATGCCTGCGTTTGGATAGCAATTTTTCTTACTCAAAGTAAAGTTGCGTTTTGTGTTTTTTTCTTTTTTTTTTTTTTTTTTTGCCGGCTTTTTTGACTTGGGGGGACAAAATTTACTGTACATGTACTGTGCGTGCACTGTTCACGCACTGTTCATGTACTGTTCACACATTAAAAATATTAAAAATGGGTCCCACGGTACTTTTCATATATTTAAAAATTATTTTGCTACAGTATTTTTAGCAACAATCAATTTTTAGCAACTTTTAGCAACAATAAGTGCTATCCAAACAGACCCCTTATCACTCATTTTCACTTTTTTGAGTATTAAGTGATGAGAATTGAGAATAAAAATTAAGGTAAACAAGAAAATCACTAATGGGGCCCACAAATTTTGAGTAATGAGTGATGGAAATTGAAAATTGAGTGATGAAAATGGCTAAACCAAACACCCCCTAAATCATTCGTTTCTAGCTAATACTAGTGCGTTCCATTTTGAGTTTATCGCAATTTACATATAATTTAAAATCTAATTTAATAAGTATTAGCTATGAAACTAAGGGTGCTCCGCCCCTTACAAATTAAGGATCATCAATCATAAAAAATTAAGAAAAAAATCAATTATTCATTTAATATGGTTTTTAAGGGGCACTAATAATATTTTTGTTACATTTAATTTATTTGGGAACATCAACCATAAAAAATTAAAAAAAAAATCAAATATTCATTTAATATGGTTTTTAAGGGGCACTAATAATATTTTTGTTATGTTCAATTTATTTGTAAGGTTTTTGTGGTAAAATTTGTAATAGCTAACATTTATTTAATATGTTGTTTAAGGGGCACTTTTTCTGGCTTTGTCCTCTTCTTGGTACCCTAAACTGTCATCTAACGAATTGCAGGTGACCCGTTTGACATGTGGAGGATCCATCTTTGCGGTACGACTAAACCACACTATCAGTGATTCACTTGGGTTAGTGCAATTCCTCAACACTGTTGCAGAGATGGCTCGTGGTTCATGTGTACCATCGAAACAACCTGTGTGGCAAAGACATATCTTAAATGCACGAGACCCACCAAGAATTACTTGCATTCATCACGAGTACGAGATGGTGAATAACAACAAATGCACAACAATAATAGAGAACAACAACATGGTCCATCGGTCTTTCTTTTTTGGTCCAAAAGAGATGAGATCGATACGGAAGCAGCTTCCTCCACAACTTCAGACATGCTCTACCTTTGAGATACTCACTGCTTGTTTATGGAAATGCCGCACGATCGCGCTTGAGTTTGATCCAAATGATGTTGTTCGTTTATCATGCTTTATCAATTTGCGTGGTAAGCAACGCTTGAAATTGCAAGTGCCTAATGGATATTATGGGAATGCATTTGCATTCCCGACTGTACTTTCCAAGGCTGAATTACTATGTAAAAATCCATTAGGATATGCACTAGAGTTGGTCAAAAAGACAAAGGCAGAAATGAGCGAAGAGTACCTAAGGTCAGTGGCAGATCTTATGGTGATCAAAGGACGTCCTCCTTATGTAACAGCTGGGAACTTTCTTGTTGCTGATACAACACAAGTTGGGTTTTCAGGGATCGATTTCGGGTGGGGGAAGCCGGTTTATGGGGGTCCTAGCGGGGCCATACCATTTGTTAGCTTCTATGCAAGGTTCAAAAACAACAAAGGTGAAGATGGGGTTGTAGTACCAATACGGTTGCCTCTGCCTGCAATGGAAAGGATTCAACGAGAGTTGTTGAAGATAACTCAGGAGCCAGTTGATCAATCCTATGGCATAATGCCAACACAAATTACGTCCATGCTCTAAAGTGACATGAGTATTATTAGGTTTTAAATTGTTTAGCTAAATTCCGATATCAAAATAAAATGTTTTAAAGGTTGTAATTTTTGGGAAAATGGTTTTTCCCAAGTGTTTGGTGGCTATTTTTAAGCCAAATTAAATGTGAGACGTCCCTCATATCCTTTAAGGTGGATCTAAATCGATCAGGATGTGTTCTCCTTCGTATGACAGAGCAGAACATAACCTTTTACTTTAATATTTTTTATTATTATTAGAATATAGCTATAATACTTTTTAACAAAATAAAAATATTTAAATATATTTTTATAATTGTTCCCATTGGCATGAAATAATCAATTAAGTTGGGAATTTATTAAAAATATAGTTAGAAATTAAGAAATTTTGGTTGGATATTTAGAAAAGAAGATGAAAAAATATAAAGAATTAAATGGAAAACTGCACACATATGAGCTTTAAGAAGCATTTTGACATAAGATCTTTTGCCATGCATTGCGCCTAATATGAGCTTTAAGAAGCTTTTACGCTTTTTTTGTTTTTTTTTTTCAAAAGTAGAAAAAATGAAATATTATTAATTAATTAAGAACACTCTCTATATTTAATATAGCTTTTCTCATTAAATTCTCTATATTTTATTTACCCTTTCCCATTAGGGCAAATGTGTTGGCATGTTCTGGAGATGATGCATTAATTATATCCTTTGAGATTACTTCCAAAAGCTAAAAATATTTCTATCACAAACATATAACTATAACAAAGAGAGAAAAGATAAAAATATGGATCACCCAAACTTGTAAGTTAATAAAAGATCTAGCAAACAACATAATCTTATTGTCTTAAGTTGCTTATGAGTTTTTCAATTCTTGATACCATAGCCATGAGTTCTTACAGCTTCAAAGCATAGTTGTGAAATTCGGACCGGACCGGACGGTCCGACCCGGTTACCCGTGACCCGGGCTCCAGTCCGGTTCTTTAGTGAGTGAAAATCGGTTCTGAAATTAATTAGGTAAAATGCGTGCTCCAGGAATAGAACCCGCGACCTCCCAGGATTTTTGGACCTTTGTCCAACACGCTAACCACTGAACCACTAGGCTTCCTTGTGTTCTTCTTGAAACTTATATTTTATTTATTTTAATTCTACAAGATTAATAGTTTTGGATTTAATTTTGTCACTATTTACTTAATAGTATTTTCTTTTTCTTTTTTGGTTCAAGAATTATTCTTTCACATCAATAAATATGAATATGAAAATTGTAAATTTATGTTAAAAATGATGTTATTTTAAATTAAAATGCATTTTTAATTTGAAAGAATAATAAATAAATTTTTTTAAAGCTTGTTTATATTTATTATTTTCTATTCACTTTATAAAAATAACGAAAATACATTTGAAAGTTGTTTTAATTGCTTAATATTTTTTTTAAGGGTAAATTTTCATATTTTTACACATTTAATACATTTATTTGTATTTTAATTAATATTAAATTAATTTTGACATCATCACGGTTCGACCTCGGTTGGACCTCGGTCCGACCTTAAAAACCTTGAACCTCTCCCTTCTCCGGTTCTTTGAACGGTCCGGGTTTGAAAACCTTGCTTCAAAGGCACTTATTTTTTCTCCTTCTTTCTTCTTCTTACTATAGAACTTTTGCTTTAAATTGCTTTGGGGCCCATATCCTAATTCAATATCGAAGGCGTAAGGGTAAGCTAATAAGTGTGAAGTTGCCTTCAGCAAATTATCCACCCACCATCATCATTCCATCAGAGTTCCTAATAAGTAATACCGACCAAATGGAAAAGGGAAATAAGTTAGTGTTGTGTACACATATATGAGTGTAGTTCCATATTGAATAATGATAAGAAGAATGAGTAGTTAATATAATATAATCGAGCACATACTCATTGGGCTTAAGCCTTTGGGGTTAAAGTGTGTTTCTAATAAGTGTGAAGTTGCCTTCAGCAAATTATCCACCCACCATCATCATTCCATCAGAGTTCCTAATAAGTAATACCGACCAAATGGAAAAGGGAAATAAGTTAGTGTTGTGTACACCTATATGAGTGTAGTTCCATATTGAATAATGATAAGAAAAATGAGTAGTTAATATAATATAATCGAGCACATACTCATTGGGCTTAAGCCTTTGGGGTTAAAGTGTGTTTCTATATGTTATATTAATTACTCAAGAAGACCACCGCGCACCCTTGATGCGATGGTCACTCTACAAGTATAAATACTTGTGGAGTGTGAGGGGTAAGGACCGAGATTTAAGTCTCCAAGAGGGAGTTTCACACACATATACACTTAAATTAGGCTAGAGTAAAAATTTTATTTTGTATCAAAATACAATGGAGGACATAAAAAAAAAGACAATGGAGGTCCCAAAAAATAAAATAGAAAGGGAAGGCTGTGGTGATTGGGGAAGCTGAATGGGGAGATGGCATGGCATTTTAAAATCTGATACATTGTGTGTTGAAATAGCTTTCCAAAACGACGTGGTTTTGGAACACTCACTCACTCACTCACACAATTCAATGTCATTTTGAATTTTGAAAAGTCACTTGAGCTTCCCAATTCCATTTGCCAATTAATTTACTTAACGCACCAAATATGAATAATTTTAATTTCTAAAAATAAAGGCATTTTTAAATCCCTTATTAATATAGAAACTTCTTTTTTGAACTGATACTCATATGGAAACTAAAGCACCAGCAAGTGATATGGAAATATAAATAGGAAAACTTAAAGGATAACATATTAGTTTTAAAAAGTTTTATTAGAAAATTTTTATGGAAAAAAAAAAAACTATTAATTTTTTTGAATTTTTTTTTCCATAAAAATGATATCAAAACTTTCATAAAATAGTTCATTAACAAATGTCTTAAGTAGGGTTTCCATAGGTCAAGCTAGGTTTGGTTTGTTCCCAACTTGGACTCAACCCAAAAACTTTGGGTGGATAAAAACGTAACCCAAAATCGACCCAAAAAACTCGTCAAATCAGCCAATTTGGGTCTCGTCAGGTGTCAGGTTGTATCGGTCAGTTTTGAGTTTTGTCATCGAGGCTGAGATTTGGCTTTATCCATCAAGATCTGGCCTAGATTTTTCAAATAACAATGAGATCTCACTGGATCTCGAAGGATCTAAACTAGATTTCTACTGATCTAGATGAGATCTTGCTGGATTTGGTCTAAAATGCTTGAAAAACTGTTGGGTCTGATGTATTTTGGGTGGGTCAAGTTTCACAAGTTTTGAAAGAGGAGACCGCAACCAGCCATTTTGGAAGGTTAGGACCTACGTTTGACCACTGAAGCAGTCAGATCGGGTGGCGGTGGATTGGGCGGGTGTACAGGTGGGTTGGACACCCCTAGCCCTAAGAGCACCCATTAAGCAGACCCAAAATATATAAGTGAATTATTTTTTATAAGAAATAAATATGGATAATTATGAGTATATAAATTTATGGTAAGCATTTAATTATAAGGCATGGTCATTAGTAAAATGTGGAGGCCAACTAATTAGAGAAATTGACATTGACTTATTAACTTGTGCTCTCTGGAATTATGTATCCAAATCTTCTTAAATATGGACACATATTAGTCCGTAGAAGAAGCTAACACAACACATTTTTTCATGGAGAGAAAGAGAAAGAGAAAGAGAAAGAGAGAGAGTGAACTTACAAGATCCATGTTGGAGTTCGCTCCTCGATTTTGTATTAAACGTCATTTTAGTTCTTTTTTATCTTTAGTTCGTACCATTGAAGTAAACTAATTCCATAAACCTGCATGCTCTTATGCTTCATAAATTCTTCAAAGCATTTTTTTCAGCTTGTGCACCCATTGGTTGTATTTGGGAACGTCAAGTCAAAATGGGCATTTGTCCTTTTCGCCCAAAATAAGTAGCAAAATACTTCTGTTTTAAAATTATCTAACAAAATGCTCCTGTTTTGAAACTCGATTTTTAAAAAAATAAGATTCAATGAAAAACTCGATTTAATAAAAATCGAGTTACTTACAAAATGTTACATGGAACTCGAGTTCCATGTAATTTTTTTTTTTATTTAAGTTTTTTGCCTATAACTCAATTTTTTAAAAATCGAGTTTTTCATTGAAACTCGATTTTTAGAAAACCGAGTTTAAAATAAGAGCATATGGCTAAATAGTTTCAAAACATGGGCATTTTGCTACTTATTTTGGGCGAAAAGGGCAAATGCCCATTTTGGCCGGGAACGTCATATACTTGCCAAGTTCAAAACCCTCGGCAACACATAATGGAAGGTGATAGGAAAGTATATGCCTCCGTATTGACATTTCCTTACATTTTTCAACCTCTTTTTCTAGGCAGGTAGAATACTTTCTTTGAGCTTTATAAAATTTGAAAGGATGAGAAAGCATGAACGAACGTGAAGAGGGGTGGAAGGAGGTAGAGGTAGAATTATTAACTTTTACTTTAATGAGCATTAGGATAACCAAAACTATCATCATCGCCATAAAAAAAATTTTAAGTTTCTTACCCATCAATATTCTACCACTCAAAACAATAATTAAGATTGAAACCCTTATTACCTTATATACAATTAAAAAATTATAAACATTTGAAATAAAGATTTCGATCTATAAATTGATTTATTCTTAAAATAAACTTGTTCTAAAAAGGTTTGTTTAAAAATTTTGAGCATTTTTAAATTGGTTGGCTAATTTTTTGTAATAACTTTTGGTTAGAGTCACAAGGTTTCAAAATAATTTTATGTTAACATATGATTTTTCACATGTTAAGTATAGACTCATTAGGCAAATGAATATGTGAGACAATGCATAATCCAATAATCACAAAATATATAATCAAGGAACTCATTTTAAAGATTTTAAAAGAAGTTATTGGTTCAAAAAGTATGACAAACATGTGATATTAGTGTATATGGAATTCAAAAAAATCTTACTATTCATTAATTGAAACACAACATATATGATTATATTTTATGGTGAAATTATTATTTAGAAAACTTTTTCAAAACATATAAGAAAAAAATGAGTTGTTGTATTTTATGATGTGACATTTAATTTGATGCTAGTAGTATAAACAAAATTACAACTTTGGTCCTATTAAAAAAACGACTTTGGATGGTAGTAACCAATTGAATCAATTCTTAAAGTTGATGAAATGCTATATGGTATTAACATTACCCTAAAGAAAGTGTTTTTTTAAATGGTTAGTTATTTAAATATGTGACTTTTCATAAATATAGATTATGTATTGACCAAGTTGATAATGTCCTTTGGTCATTGTTATGAGCTTTTAAAACCACTGTAGGTGATACCGTACCGTACCGTACTAGTTGGTACGGCCAGTGTATATCGTACTGGCCAATGCACCAGTACAGGTACACCCCTATTTTGTACCGGAAAAATTACCAATCATGTCGACTACATACCAGCGAAAATCGGCCGTACCAGCGCAATCCGGCTGTTTTGGCCAGTAAATGAAAACAACGAAAACCCAGATGAGGAAAATGAAAAACAAGGCTACCTATTCGAAAACCCAGATGAGAAAAATGAAAAACAAGGCCGAGTCCTGTGAAGCTAAGCTGTGCTGCGCTGAGAAAGTGAAAACCATAGACTTCGGCAATGAGACCAGAGGATGAAAATGTGTATTGTAGGCTTTTATAAGGAGGTTGACCTAATAATGGACGGTACAGATTGGTTCAAGGGTTTTAAAGGCGCTTCTACACCATTTGATCTATTTTTTGTTAACTGTGTTTGGTTACGCAAATAGTTGGGGTCTAGAACTCATAATCCTTGATGAGGATGTGATGGTGACAATGATGTTGTGATCTGAAAATCTATAAATTATCTTTGCTAATATATATATATATATATATATATTAATTATTATGGTCCTAATGAGTGTGTGTGTCTATGTATATATATATAATAGCGATAAACCCGAAACGGTACATCGGTATTGACTGGTACTCAAAATATATTGTACCGCTGACCAAACCGATTCAGCCTCCGGTACAGTATTGACTTCCTTATTTAAAACAGCTTATTATGCAACTAGTTGATAACTTTTACCAAAAAGCATATAAACTATAAATCATTGGTAATATCTATGATAAACAACAATTTTTTTCAATCTGCCTCCTAATTTAAGATTTATTTAAAAGTTCTACCAATCATTTTTAAATTGGCAACAATACCTTCCCCTCTCCCAACCAGACAATTCAATTCTAAGTTCCCAGTGGTGACAAGTTTTGGAAGAGAAGACCTCCATCTCTCTGCAAAATAGGTAAACCTTCCTCCCTTCGATTTTGAATGAAAAACTTGTAGTGGGTTTCACGTTAGTGCTGAGATTTATGAATTTAAGGGGAAAAAAAAGGATTATAAGGAAAATATTGTAACTTGGAATTTGGGTGGGGACCAAACAAACCCCATAGGCATAGAAAAAATTTGGTAGCAATCCATGAACTTAATGCTAAATTAATCGATTTGAAATTAAAGTCAGACATATCTATTAGGAGTATATCAAATCTTTTGTTGAAATTGTATATTGACCAAATTTTGTAATTTCATATATTTTGTGTGATGTGCTATCCATCCTACACGCGTTGTAGTTAGAAATTCATATACATCGAAATTGTCTGTGCTTGATGGTTATAACTTATAATGGAAGCGACCGTGCATGGGATTGATTTGAATTTGGATTTTGTAACTAATCGATTTTCATAATTCGAATAGTTATTGCCCTTTTTTAATCCTAAATCTGCCGGGAGAAAGATTCGAGTTAGCCACATTTAAGAAATTTTAATAAATCATAGAGTGACCACTTTTGGGAGGAAAATTTCTTAATAACTAGTGTAGATTCCCCCCTAAAGAATACTAAGTATTTTAACACACACATAAAGATATGAGAGAATGTTTTAAAAAAACTGACAATAATAGTGTAGATAGATTAATCTAGCTATACTCAAAAATTTCAAGTTAATTGGATAAATACAGGTTGGTCAAACGAATTTTACAAAAAAAAAAAAAAAAAAAAAAAATGAAGAAGAAGAAGAAGAAGAAGGAAGAAGAATAAGAGATAACATACTGTAAATTTAATCTAAAATAGAATGGAAAACCTAAAACCTTGTGAAATTTGTTATAAGCTTTTGTTGATAGGAAGTAATTTAATGTAAGAATTTTTTATATGTATATTACTTTTTTGAATTTTATTATGGCCAAATCCTATTCTATAGTAGTATAGTACCTAAAAGGACGCTTGCCTTGTTTTATTTTATGGTATTCCCTTATTTTATGGATGATTTTTTTTAATATAAAATATTCAAATGATATGCTTATTTATTAAGTAAAAACGATTGGGAGTTTTATTTGACCCAAGCTATTGGAACTAAGCTATAGGTTATTCCATTTACCCTCCATTTGTTTTAAAGTAATATATTTTTTGTACAATGTTTTCTTATTTTTAGATGTTTGTTTACATGTAAAATACAGTCAAACTTATAAAATATTTTCTGTTGACCGTAAAATTATTTGTAAAAAGTTGTAAAACATTTTACCTTTAAAAACTTGGTAAAACATTTTATAAAAATACACAGTGACCCTCCCACCAATCTAGTGATTAGGCCACTAGTTCAACAGCCAGTGTTAGTGATTCGATCATTGGAGCTGCCCATCCAGTCGATCTGGCAATCAGAATCACCAGTTCAACGACTGGTACTAGCAGTCTGGCCTTAGACACTGGCTACTCAGGTGGTTGAGCCTCTAATTTTGATAGTTTGTACTTGAAGAATTTTACACGTCACACCAAATACTTAAAAATATTCTACTGAAAATATTTTCATTTGAAATAAATGGAGTGTTAGAATCAATTTAGATTAGGGAATCTAGAGGAGACATGTGGCCATTTAAGTGTACCAAAGCATTGAGGTAAGCTAAGTCCTTATACAATTGATTTGTTCCCAAGATTAATATATTTGAACCATGCTTTTCCAGGTTACTTTGCTTAAACTTGACACCACTTGCAGTGGGTTCCAACTGGCATATGGTCAAACTTGAAATATATGGGGATTTGCCCAGCCGTGCTTGGTGAAACACGTGGGCCTCATTTGTTGGATGGGCTTTGCCTTACTTTCTCCCTTAGGCTTTTATCTGTGATGTGCCTCATTTGGGCCTACACACGTTAGAATAGAATAATAATGGATTTAAGTGATAATAGATATAATTTTGAAGATAATGGCCATGGGTCCTTTGACAATATTTATAGGGCTAGATTCCATCGACAATTAATTTTTCACGGGCTTAAATCATAGACTTTAATAAATAATTTGCTACAGGTTTGAACCATAGGCTTCAATAATGGGCTTGAATCATTTGGTATATTTACCACGGGCTTTTAACTATGGGTAGTGTGACATGATCATTGAGTCATGGGTTTTATAACTTTTTTTTTTTTTTTTTTTTTTTGAGAAAGAGGGTTTTATAATATTGTGTCATGATCTTTGACTCATGGGTTTTATAATATTTTTTTTTTTTTTTTTTTTTTTGAGAAAGAGGGTTTTATAATATTGTGTCATGATCTTTGACTCATGGGTTTTATAATAATGAATTAATGATGTGCCATGATCGTTGAGTCATGAGCTTTGTAATAATAGCGGAAACAAATAAGGTGAGGTATGAGAATTTGGGTTTTTGCATGGATGGGTTTTTCTTGTGGACCAATTTTGTAATGGAATCATATAGCTAGAGTTAGAGTTACGAAATCTCAAATAAAACAAAATAGTAATACTAATAAACTACTACCATAGAGCTAGAGCTAGAGTTACGTGATATCAAATGTAAGATGTTAACGGTATTGTAGACGAGTAAGTTGATGCCAAGTGTCCCTATAATTAAATGGGCTTCAATTTGTGCTATGTATCATCCCATCTCATTTGTAAAATTTTGAATGTATGTGGAAGCAAGAAATTAATCCGTAGCTTAATCACTCACTTAAGATCACAATTAATTTATACTATAGGTTCAAATCAATCCGCAATAGGAATTTTGAATAAGAATTAGATAACTCTCTCTCTCTCTCTCTTTCACTATTACATTTCTCGCTCATTGTTTTCACACACTTCTTCTTCTTATTTTTCTCTTCTCATATACTTCATTCTCTTCTCCTTTCTTCTTATCTTCATCCTTTGCTTGGTTCTCTTCATTTTCTTCTCCAACATGTGTTATAGTAGGTGTTGTCCTAATGTAGTTAGGCAGCCTTCTATCCCATTAGGCTTTTCTTTTTTCAAGGTTATAATGAATAAAGACTTTTAGGGCTTCTTGTCTTATTATAATAAGTTATCTGTTGCATTAAATGTAATTGTGTCAGGTGGTATCTTCTTGATTTATCAAGAAGATCCGGAGAGATAGACCTTGAATACTTCTCAAATACCTTAGAAAGGGTCTTTAATAGCTTGGGGCACAGGTTGAAGTGGGTGGTATAGTCAATGGGCATTTACCTCGGGCAACCCTAGGGGTTTGTTCATGATCGGACTAATAAGAGTCATGAGTCTTGCTAGGTCAGATTCCAAGGTTAAGGGTCCTATGGTTGTTCCTGATGACCTCATGTTTTAACTTCGGTTCATGCTTCGAGGTATGCACGTCAGTAGTGGGCCCCATATCTCGGAATGGTATTTTTTGGGCCCGTTCCAATCTAAGGCCCAATGCTTACATGGGTTTTAAGTGCTACTTCCCTACATATAGTACTTCCAATTTATTTAAAAATATCTTAAGTCCATCTAAAATTACCTAATCTAAAACGATTTCTAGCTCATTCTATTTAGGTTCCATTTGAAAATTACTTCCAATCTATATTAAAACCTATATTTTCTTGGTAAAAGTTATTATTAGTTCAAATATAAATTTCAATGAAAAAGAGTATTATGTTTTAGAATTTAATTGTTCATATCTTATTTTAAAAATGCACACATGAAATAAATTTATTGCATCACAATAACCAAAATTAAGTTAAGAAGTAAAATAAATTTTTTTTTTCTAAAATAAAATACATAGGTATGAACAATTTGCATTACTAAAGAATATTCTTACAATGCATTTTTAAGAGTTAACAAAATATAATAGTGACTATATTTAGTTTATGTGGGAATTTTAAAATGAATCTAATTGCATATTTAGCTCATGTAGGAATTAAGTGAGACCCAATGGGATTGGGACACGTGACATGTGGAAAAATTGCCCCTTAACAAAAAATAATGACATAATCCTCCTGATGCACCTAATAATTTCATATTATTTCCGAAAGGAATTTGTCTTTCTATTCATTTTCATTCATTTTTCTTCTTTTATATCATGTCATTTGAGTTTATCTTGAATTATGCATTATTACTATATTTTATTTTGACATCTTTACTATTTAACAAAAACATCATGTAGCCACCCTCAAATCAAGGAGAGAGAAACTTAAGATAGTATCATGAGATCATCCTCTCGCAATACATAAAAACTATGCATATAAAATTGATATGTATATAATATGAGAGAGAAGTTTTTTGAGAGAGTTTAAACTATATCGTCTGCTTTTAATAATAACTATTTATCATTAGAATAAGTTATAAATCAATTTTTAGTGTAGATAGGGATTGAACCTCAGATTTCTTATTTAAACTAACTGAAAGTCTTATAAATCTGCTCCATAAAATATTGTTTCCAAACCTAGAGCCGTAGAGACCAAGTTTCAATAGACAAACTACCTTGGAAAAGGGTAACAAAGGAGAGCCACACAAAGTTGTTCTAACTTTCTAGTTTCTATTCCCTTCCTATTTAGAAACCCCCAAAAACAAGGAAGTAGTGCGATTCTCGATTATAGAGATGTCCCCTATATTAACGAGATGGAAACAAATGGGTGACAGTGGGTAGGGCTTGTATTTTGCACTTTTCTAACCTTTGTTGTGTAGCAGATGAAATGAGACAAGCAATTGAAGGTGGCAAAGGCAATGCAAAAGGTGCGAATTTCAAAAGGGGACAAAATGGACACAGCCGCTCCTACAATCTTGATTCCCCTAACGCATTACAGCTGCAAGCAATGATGGGTACCGAGCGTCAAGAAGCGACAATTGACAGCCCCCCTCTCTACCGGCGCTCTTCTTGGAACGAGGCAGATGCATAACACACACTCTTCCTCGTGTGATTCATGTAACATCCTTCTTCTTTCAAATATTTTTAAAAAAAGGTAATGATCTTTTACATTATTCTTACTTTCCAGAATATAAAATATCATTGGTTTTAACAATGAACACTATTTTGTGTAAATCTCAATGCATTACAACTTAATAATAAGTTTTGCTTAATATTTTATTCACATCCAAACATACTCTTATTCTTATGTTTTTAAGATAAAAATACAGATATAAAAGGAGGGAAAATTATTGTGTACTCTGGGAGTATACTTCTTCCCTCACACATAAGAGTGAACATCATAATAGATGAGACCTACCCTTTTGTAAGAATGATGAAATATACTCCTAGAGTACATAATAATAAACCCAACAAAAAGGTCTTTTCCTTCTTTTTAATTAAGATTGATACATCTACAATAGGTTGAACAAAGCCAAGCCAAGCATAGGATGATGGATGAACTTTGAGTCTGTGCTTTGACTTTTGAATTATGAGCTCTTCTGAAAATGCGAAGCCATGCTAAGACACAACACTTAATTAATTAGTTCTTATAAAAAAAAAGTAATTAATTATATTAATTAAATATTAATAATTTTTTACAAATTGGGTCCCTACGGTAGATTGTACAACCCAAAAATTTTGTGTTTATTTTAGATTTTAAAAATAAGTAACAACCATTAAAAAAAAAAAAAAAAGCACATCTAAAATTCATTGAAATGTAACAATAGATCGTCATGAGGTACAACGATACTCAGAAAATTCATTGGCAATCTACAAGATGGTATATCATGTTTCGGGTATATATACCTAACTCTCTCATAATATGTGGGACCCCCACACTATTTAGGGTCTCACATGTTGTGAAAGGTAAGGTGTATATACCCAAAACATAATATCCTTTTGCATAGTCTAAATTGAACGCACTAAGATAGATTGATTGAAGCCTAATTGTCTAGAAACCAGCTAAGGCCTTAAGGGTTATAAACTTCGACCCCTGAATTGTACTAGCCAATCATAATTAAATCTATAAATTGAAGAATGCTAGTTCACATAGCCTTAGTGATTTCATATGGTAGTGGAAGAGAGATTTATAAATTCCTTTGAGCAGAACTTTATCTCAGCAATAGGCCTAAGGCTGCAACCGGCCTTATTCTTTTGTGGTTAGAAAACTCTTCCAAAATCTTCTTGAAGGTGGAAATTTGACCTCTAACAAATCAAGTGTTCATTTATAGTTGCCATAGTAATTTGGCTCCTTCCACTCCTCAAGGGAAGGAGCCTTTTTCTTTTCTTTTTTTGCTAAACTTCAATTTCATTAAACACTAACAAAAAAGCACAATGAGGAATCTTCCAAACAAACCGACAAAAGTGAGGGAGGAAGATTACTCTTATTGAAACAAAACTGCTGGGCCGGCTCTTCTATCGAAGCAAATGATGTCATCGTTTAAGGCCCTCAAGTAGAAAAAGGTCCTCAAATTTTAACCAATAGAGTAATTTTTTTATTGTAAAAGTATTGATTAAACTCAAATATTAGCTAATAAATAAAATAATAATTTTTTATCAAATGAAAAACAAGAAAAGAAGAGAGAAATACTACGAACACAACATTTTTTACAACAAATCTTAAGTGACAGATTGTTATTGGCTGCTATTTTTTATTTTTTTTGAAGAACTGTTATTGGCTGTTATTGGTTAGTAAAAAAGTAATTTCAATAGTAAGTTAAAATTAGTACTAGTAACAACTTAATAGGAGTACTTAAGATTTGTTGTGAAAATATTATTAAAAAAAAAAAAAAGCAATACACAAAGAATTTTACAACATTTTTCACAACAGTTGAGTTGACAAATTTTTACTAATTTTCATCTAAACTTATCACAAATATCATCTTTTTACTTAATACTACCAATCTGCCACATCAACAATTGTGAAAATTTTTGTCAATTTTTGTGTCTATAGATTTTTTAAAGAAAAAAAAAATCTATGTGGTTAATTAGTAGTTATGCATCTAAAACAAGATAATAGAATTTCAGTAATATTAAATTTTTTTTCTTAAAAAAATTTATATTTAAATATATAAAAAGCTTCAAATCAGTTTTCACCTAAGGTCACCAAATGCATTAAGCCGCCCCTGCTGCCAGCTGGAGTTCAACGCAAATCTAGCAGATGAGTGCGCAGTTGAGTTGCTGTTTCTCCTAATCCAGCGAAACTTACAAGAAACTAAGCTACGGATGTTGTTAATAATAGTGCAAATGTTCCAATCTGGTATATGGTCCTGCGATGACAAAGCATTGAGGCAAACCTGTGCGTCACCCTCAACAATGACAGTCTTCCAATGTTCCTGAATCGCAAGCTGTACGGTCCAAAGAATAGAGGTAGCTTCTACTTGAGATGGTGAGCACGAATGGAGACCAGAACCCCATATATATAGGACTTCACCTCGATGATCTCTAGCGACCACTGCCAGGGCAGATTTGGAGCTATTTAGCGCAACATCCACATTAAGTTTGATCCATCCATGAGGGGGAGGGGTCCACATAGGATTTGGCTGAACTGTTGGAAGTGCTCTTGTGAATGAGAAAACTCTTGAATACTCCAAGAACCTTGATTGAACATTCTTCTTAGAAAGATGGATATCAGCTACACTATCTTGAAATTGAATTAGGTTCCTTGTCCTCCAAATTTCATCAATGATCAGCGCCATATTGAGGGAGATGGTCCACTGATCATGTAATGGGAGGGGGGAATTTGGAGGAATTAAGATCAGCTTGATAATGTCCTCATCAGTGGCAAGGGAGGAGGTTTCACATAATGCACGATGAACCATGGTTCATGTTTTTCACATAATGCACGATCATGTCACCAAAACCCTTTGGATTTGAGCGATAAGTGTCATTGTTTTATCATTTGATTTTATAAGGAAGCTCATGTCACAGTTCAGCCTTGGCTCTCCAATGTGAGAGAGAGAGAGAGATGATTTTTTATGGGTAAATGTTAATTTTTTTAATAAAAAAAATTACTATTTTTTAATCTAATATATTTGTAAATGATGTGATGTGACATGTTTTAATTGGTCAAGTTGTAAATATTGCAGGCTTATTTTGCATTTAACAGCCACCTCAATGACCTCATTTCTCGGAAGGAATTAAATTCAAATGCTATGTAACATTAGGATTATGGATCCAAATTAAAAAAATTTAGAGGGAAAATTAAAATTACCTCAAACTTTAAGAGTGTAGATTTCAATTTAGTGAATTAAGTGACTATAGAGGTTGTTAGACTTATGGTTAAGTGATTAAATTCACTATTTCCTAAAAGTTTAAGTTTTTGGGACAATCGGTAATTTAACACGGTATCAGAGCAGGAAATCCTAAGTTCGATCACTGGCTTTACTCTACCTCCCATTTAAAAATGTTAAATTCCCACTTGTTGGGCCCCCACTTATTAAGAGGAAGTTTAGGCCCACAAGTGAGGGGGAGTGTTAGACTTATGGTTAAGTGATTAAATTCACTATTTCCTAAAAGCTTAAGCTTTTGGGACAATCGGTAATTTAACAGAGGTAAATTATGAAGACTAATCCCAAATAGCTTAAATTTTATTTTTTATATATAAGAATGCATAAAATTTGAAGGCACAAGATCTACAAATGTTTACTTATGTGGTAATGTAGCAGAGGAAACTCACACAAGCCTATATTAGTCAGACCTAAAGTTGATTAAGATGATATTTTTAAAGTAAGCCTAACTATGTTGTCTCAACCCAACAAAATTGAGGCCCAAACCTACTACTCTACATCCACAAGTTAGCTTATAATAAATGTGGGGAGGGGGAATTTGAACTCAAGTTCTCTCCACTATAAGTTTCTTTAAGACCTTCTCCCATCTCCTCCTGTGTATATGTGTTAAAAATATTTAGTATTCTCAAAAGAAAAAACAGTGGGTTAATCTCACATTGAAAAATGAGTCTGAGTTAAAATGGTTTAAAGCATGTGCTGTGTATCCAAGAATTACGTTATTTTGGATATACACCACTGTAAGTTTCTTTAAGACATTCTCCTCTCTCCTCATGTGTGTGTGTTAAAAATACTTAGTGTTCTCAACAACAACAACAACAACAACCTTTTTTTTTTTTTTTTTTGTTCTCTCCATAAAAAAAGAATTGGAAAATAATATCGAGTTGTAATTTTTTTTTTTAATGCAAAATTATTGGAATGGATTATACTTAGAGGTGAGCTCATTGAGTCATTGCATAATAGGAAAATGTTAAATCTATTATAATCTTAGTACAAATTTTAAATTAAAAAAAAATAGATGTAACAATGAATGTGATTGGTATCAATTCATCTCCCTCCTCCAATTATCTAATTATTAAATAAAAAGTAATACATATTAAATAAAAGTCTTAATTACTATTTAGTAGTTAATAACATTTTTTTTAGAGAGTTTCAACATATGACGTTCACTTTTAATGATAGATCTTTATAATCAGACCAAGACACTAATTAATTTTTAATATAGCCAAAAATTAAACCTCAAGTTTCTTATTTATTTATTAAATAATTTTTTAATTAAACTAACTGGAACCAACTAGTGGTTAATTACATATCAATAATAAAGTCGGTAAAATTTGTAATATTGATAATACATAAATATGAAGATTGCCAGAATTACAAGTTACTTTTTCATTAGTAAAAATATTATAAAATAATTTACAACTTAGCATTGCTCCATAGCATTATCTATACACAGAATTAATGATTATTTTCTAGGAGATTTTTTTTTAAATAGTAATCGGCATGGTGCTACCCAACATTTTAGTGGCCCCCAAAAACCCGCATAAGATAGACGTCCAGGCACCAACTACAGAAAAGCACTGTATCACATCTGGACCGTCCCAATAAACAGTAAAATGTAGGACCGACATATCAAACGGTTGAGATTGAGTTGAAGCGCGTCCCGTTAATTCAGAGGAGCCTCCAAAGCACTCATATCCACTCTCTCTCTCTCTCTCTCTCTCTCCTCTCTCACTCTCTCACAGATATTAAATTCTCTTCCTTCAGTAATTATCAAATGAGTAATTTTAATCCCACATATTTTTTCACATTTTTTCACAACTTTATCATAATTTTACTGTGTGACAAGTTAACGGTAATAAAAATAAAATGATAAATTCATATGAGTCCATCATTTCATCTCTCACAAACCCCAAAGCAGTAAAATTACGGCAAAATTATGACAACTTATAAAAAAGGTTTATGATACTAGTCTTACTCTCAATAAATACACCCTTTAATTTCTCTATAGTACACTCTTCTTTCTTGTCTCACCAACCCCATTGTGCTATCTCATCTTGCTCTTCAATAGCCTTCACCACACTTCATTCTATTAAACGCCCAAAACACACTCTCTCTCTCTCTCTCTCTCAAACCTTAGCTTCTTCACTCTCTCTGTACTATGTTGTACAACATGCAAATCCTAGTTTAATTATGGGGGAAATGTTTATTCTGATTGAGAGTGCTCAAATTGAAGCTGAAGTAGAATGCTTTGCCTTTGCCTAGCTCCTCCTGACCATTGTGCTTCCCTTCACTAAGGTCTGTCTGTTTATCTTTTCTGTCTCCATTTTTCATATTCTTTGATTAACATGCTATGTGGGTCTTTTTATTTTTCTCATTTCTCATATGCTTTTCGATAAACCATATTGATATGTATATTGGGTCTTTCTGCTTTCTCATTTCTCTGTTTCTCTATTGCTCCTTTTGGTTGACTGGCTTGTGGTAGCTACTGGCTACTACTATTTGGTTTCTATTTTCATTTTTGAACTCTGAAGTTTTTTTTTCTTTTTAAATTTCAAAAGCCAAAACCAATGCCTTTTTTCCCCTGCTTTTAAAAATGCTAATTTGCTGAAAGTATGGCGTTTGGGGAGACCAGAAATGATCCTGTTCAATTTCTTTTCAGATCTCTATTTGTTATTTCATTTTGCATCAATCTTGTTTGTTTTGGTTAAAAATTGACTGTGTAGGATGGTGTTGAAATACAAAAAAATTCAGTAAAAAGAGTGTTTGTGTAAGGTTTTTGAACTATAAAATTGACTTCTTCTTTTTTCCCCTTAAAAACTAAAACTTTACCTGCAACTTTTTTGTACGCAACAGTTTGAAATTACAGACTTTAAAAGATTATCAGGCTGACAAACGGTAAAGCACTTTTTCGAATTTTTCAAGATTTGACTGTCAGTCCAAAAAGCTTACACAATCACTCTTTATTACTGAAAATTTTTGTTCAACATCATACAAGTAACTCTTTATTCCTAATTCAATAACAATAATTCCAGTCTTTATTCCCCCAAAAAAATAATAATAATTCAATAACAATAAATAAAATTGCCTTTTTCTAAATACAAGTTTTGACGTGGTATCCACGGCCGGTTTGGATAACGGGGAGGGCCTGTGAGTCGGGTTCGGGCATAAAAAATAAAAAAAAAAATCATCCTGAAATTGACCCATTGCCATTCCTAATGCGGATATTATGAGCCATAATATTTTGCACTACCTTTTTATAATATGACTTGCTTTGATTTGTGCACAATAAAAATAAAATAATATTTAAGGATGAATCTACATGAAAACAATGTTGGTTGGATGATGATAGACCATAAAAGTAATTACAAAAAAGATTGTGATTTTTTTTTTTTTTTTTTTTTTGAGTTTCTAACATTTAGCATTGCTCTTCCTAGTTACTTCCTTTTGTTTTACAATGATTTCAACCAAAACAAATTGAGGTTCTTTTTTTTTTTTTTTTTGGGTGTGGTTCTTTTTATTTTTAATGTGTTTTTGGCTGCTTAATAAGGATTAGTACTGGGACCCACCATTGATTATCTAGAGTTAGCAGATTTAATTTTAATTTTTGAAGGAAGATTAGAGCTTGGACCCACAACTAAGCTAATTACACAGACCAGACCAGACCAGTCAGCGGATGCCACGTCATCAAAAGTACACAGTAAGCAGGGAGTCACCAATTACCACGAGTTTGGTCAATACCCATGGTTGACTTCTGCTGACGTGGCTTTCTTTCACATAAATCTGACTTCTGCTTAGCTTGTCATGGTGCTGGGACCTTATTGCAAATCTAGTTTGAACAAAAACCAATATATATATATATATTTCTTTAAAAAAAAAAAAAAAACAATTTTTTTGTTAACTTATATTATGTGTGAACTGTGAACCAGAATGCATAGTTTAACTTAGGACCACCACTAGTGACTCTACTTATTTGGGTTATTAAAATAAGTATGTGTAGTGTAGAGAATATTATTTATTTTATCAGAAAAAAAAGGGTTCAAATTATAATGTTGATGGAACATCTCTCATTATGTTGAGAATATATATAAATTTTTTATTTAAGTGAGATTAACATTAACATAATTACTAAAAGTATATAATGTTGCTTGATTGATGTAATTGTAGGGCTGTGGAGCAGTGGGATTGTCTGCTAAATCATATACTAAAGTTGGTGTTATTTTTTTTATTTACATATTTCCAATCCAAAAGAAAGAGTCAAAAAGATTTCAATAGAACTAAAGATTTATGATGATGATGAGAAGAAGGCTCGCTTGCTGCACTCGTGACAGAGACATAAGCCTCGACTTTGATGAGCAAGAAAGTAAGGCCCTCATACCATATATATATATATATATATATTTTTATTTATTTATTTATTTATTTATTTAAAATTAATATTTTTATTGTTAATTTTATTAATATTAATCCATATTAATTTAACTTAATTTTCCATGATTGATGCTGATTTGTTTCAGTCATGTGGGGCATTGATAGATGACATGCTAAAAATTTCAAATCTTCGCCGTCCCCCAAGATTTCTAGACTTTTTAAAGGTCTAATACATACCTACCACATGGGATGAAAAATTGAAAATTGAAAAAGAAGTAATAGATTCTTATAGGAGTATAGGGCTTGGACTTGGTCGTATAGGTAACATGATTTTGACCCAAAAAATTAGTTTAAAAAAAAAAAAAAATCGTTTGTGATATTTTGGATAAAGAATGAAGCTGGATTGAGTTGAGAAAGTCTAGATAAAAAAAAAATTAACATTTGCTTATATGCAATATTGTTAGTAATAGATAAAAAAGTTAAGTTTATAATAGGTCGAGATAAAAACTAATAAGAATTAATGTGGAAAAAGTTATAATTTTTTTTTTTTTGGGTTTAAAATAAATAGCATAGTCGGATTGAGCTACATTCATTGTTGGGTGATTGTTGAATGGAAGTGCTGGCGGTTTGATTTGATGGGACGATGGTTGGTGGTGGGGTCTATAAGGTGAAGAAATTGGGATATGTGAAGGAAAGCCACCAGTCCTTTGTAAACGGACACTACAATTAGCATGCCATTCATGGTACCTCTATTTAATTTCTCGGTCAGACATTGATGGTGGTGTACCTATAAAATTTTTTTTTTTTTTTCTTGAATTTCTTTCCCTTGGAGTAAAAGATCAAAATTTTTATGGGCTAGGCTTACTTCGAATGTTCCATGTATTTTTGGATGTATTTAGATTCAATACGATATTAATATATTGTCAAAATTTGTTAGATGTTCACGTCGTGTTAGATTCAATATAATAAAACACTGGACCCCAACCTTGTTGAATTTGAAATTCATTAAAAAAAAAAATTTATATTGGATGAATTATACTTTTCATCCTTAAAATTTAGGGAAAGTTTGATTTTGGTCCTTCAAATTTAAAAAGTTTGAATTTGATATTTAATAGATTTTGGTCTTTTAAATTTAAAAACTTTGAATTTAATATCTAATATTTTTAAAACGAACAAATTTGTCATGATTTTTGGGGTTGGTTAAATTTTGGTTGCTTAAATATGAGGTTAGTTTTGATTTTGATTCTCTAGATATACTTGGTTTGATTTGATCCTTAAAAATATTGGATGTTTTAGCATCTTGTTATTCTTGTCTCTCATCCAAATAGGAAAATAGATGTAGATCAGTATTCAGTAGATGTAGTGCCCAAGTTATTTCATTTTTGAAATTTTAAGTATCAAATATTTTATTTTTTATTTTTATAAAGTGATGGAGATTTTCAAATTCTTAAAAGATAGATCCGCAGAAGTTGCATGGGTCTCACTATTTATTTTGATTGACAATTGTGGACCCTTTAATAATAATATGGTACTACTACTACTAGGCTAGCATTTATATATTTAATCTACTAGATGAGACAATGATGTAACTAGGTGTGGTCACAAAGTCATTGCCTCGATGGCTTGTTTATTCTTTTTTGGATCAGCTTGAACTGTACAGATTTCTCTCCTACGGTCCAGATCCTTTCCATTTTGTGCTCTTCTTTTATGTGTTTGTATAATAAGTACAACTGTGCTACCTCGTTCTTAACAAACCCTCCAAAATCAAGTCTTTTTCTGATGGTTTCTGGGAAAGTCCCCTCTAGCTGTGGTCCAATCTTCTATGGCCAGGAAGCTTCTGTTTTCCAATTCACAACTACTTTTTTCCATGTTGTCATGTGCTTTTAGAAAATCTGAAATTTTGTTGATTTTTGAAAACTTCCTTACCATATTTTGGGGCCTATTCTAAAATTTTGTTGTGAGTTTGGTGACTTTGGTCCTTGGATGATGACAATAATTGATAGTGCCTTTTGAGACTTTCTGTTGTGGACTGAAAGAATGGAAAACTAGTCGATCAATAAGTCCAATGACACAACGAATTTAGTATTTTTTTACATGTGATAGATTGTGATTGGTGTACAATAAAAATGATATCAATGGTCGTCCCAAATGAAAGTGATGAGTAAATACAATTTGCTTCCTCAACAAGTTATGAAAAAAATTACAAAATTTGTTAGGTAATTTAGCATTGTTGCCCATTCTGAAATTACTGTTGAACTAGCTGTTGTTCTTTGTTTGGTGTAAATTTGAACTATGTGTCCTTACGTGTATGAAACTTTCATATATATTTATTTGGACTGACTCTCATTTAAAATGACATGAGAGTCAAGAGGGGACTATAACACCTAAAAATTTAAATTGGGGCACATGATCCCAACAGATCTGGGACAGTGAGTCAGAAAAAGATAGAAAACAAAAAAAAAAATTTTGACTAATGGCACTTAAAACTTTCATTTACTCTGATCTATCTCTTGTCCCATAGGGACACATTTGAATGATAACCTGCCTAACTTTCAAGTGTGAACCTCGTGGGGGCTATGTCAGCAATATTTTACTCAAATGGTTTCTAGGCAGTTTTTAATACACTAATTATATATTTTATCATTTTCCTAGTCAAAACTTGAATTTGTTAACAATTTGTTTTCCCAAACATTTTTAGATGTGCCTTCGGATAATGGGAGCATAAACGGGAAAACTAGGGGCAGTATAGATGTTACTTCTTGCGAAGGCTTACGACCTGATTAAACCACCATTTGCCATGATCTCTGAGTGATAGACACACATGTTTAGCCAAAACAATAAGGAAGCTGCACAATGAGAAAATCTAATTAATTCTAGAGTAGTAAACATTACAAGAATATAAATATTTTGGAATTGAAATTATGTACCACCTTATTAGGTTTATTATACATATATGAAAGGATACCCTTTTGGGTTTTTATTTATTAACTAATTCAGTCAAGGGATACCCCAATGATTCTAGCCTAGGCAGCACAGGTGCGGATTCGGGTTCAGGTGCGGGTGCGGTGCGGTGACACCCCTGTTTCCTAGGTTCCAGCATCTCTTGTAGTGCCCCACCAACCCCCCTCCCCCTATTTACCTAGCAAAAAAAAGGAAAGAGAGAACTTTGGAATCTTAACAGAATCATACTAATGGATCAAGAAAAGGTGTCTAGAAGAATTGAAATTTTTGGTCTTGAGTTGATTCTTTTAAAAAGGACAGGGGACCATAGGGAGGGGGGAAGGGGGGGGAGAAGGGGGGGGGGGGGGATGAACCTCTTAGATGCTCATGTTAATGAATATTCTCAAACTCATACATGTGATCAAAGATAAATTATATAACTTTTCAGAATTACTTGTCTAAGTCTAAGTAAATATGTAACCTCTTAGATGCTCACGTTAATTTGGCTTCAAGATTCCTACAAATGAAAATTATCTATCTCAGAATTTCCTTATCTAATTGTTTCTTCTGTGCATCTGCTAAGAGCGTAATCAGTACATTTTTATTCAGTGTTAATTAATCCTTCAGATGAGAGTGTTAAGATTGGTATGCATGTTAATAGTTTATATATGATTATGCCTGCAGTTAACAGAGGATCTCAACAATGTTGTTTAGCTTGGAAATGAACATTTAAGTGTATTTATTGGCATTTATAATTTTTTTTAGTATGCCACCTCTACTAGACCCCATTAGAGTGGAAGATTTATGCATAGGGTACAAACTTGTTAGATGGATGAGCACCATATGAATGTTGATACTAGAGAACAAACAAGCATTTTTTATATTCAGTTCTGAGTGTGTCAACCTTGTTAATTTCAATTTGTTCTTGATTTTTGGGTGATTAATGATTGGTATCTTTCAGGAATAATGACATATAATGGCCTTGAGAGTTGCATTCTCAACAATCAATCTTATGAAAATGAAAGCAGAACAAGCAGAGGGGATGGATGTCCAACTGACTCCTTGGACGATGATGACTCAAGCTGTTCTTCCAGCAAAGATGCTTTTGGATCATTTTCTTCAAAATGGTTGACAATGAAGAGGGATGAACATGGTTTGGATGAATGGGAACTCTCAGAAAGCCCCCAACATTTTTATGTCAAAGACAAACCTACTTATCCCCTTCAGTTTTCAGATGTGGAGGCAATGAAAGAAAAATTTGCAAAGCTGTTATTGGGTGAAGATATTACTGGAGGATGCAAGGGCCTTGGCACTGCTTTAGCATTGTCTAATGCCATCACAAACCTAGCAGGTATAAAATATACCATTTTCTTATCAGAAAGAATTAATTTGATTTGCCTTTTGCCTTGTTATATATTTCTTTGCACTTGCATTTAGTATTTAATCACAAATGTGGCAAACTTATAGTGCATTACAATCTTTTCTGTATCATATGGGGATGCCAAGCTCATGGGATTAGAACTCTAAATATACCAGGGAACTGATATTGGAATTAACAGCATATAATCTTTCATCATTTGAAAACATAATGTTCTCATATGTTTTGCAAGAGAAAGTACCAATGAGCAGAGACAATATGTGAATTTTCACTAAATATTGCAAGAATCTAAGAGCTTTTGAATCAGAAACGAAATTTTGTGAAATGAAATTATAAACTCTTTCGCAGTCAAACTCAAGACTTTTCAATAAAGCTAAAATTTTTGGCCTTTTAAAATTTTGCATGTGTTATGTGTTTTTAGCCTATATTGCTGGATAGTTTTCTTTTGATTATTAATTTGGGGACCACAGCCTGTTCCTTAGAAAGTTTCTTCTGTTTTCTTAGTGTGACCCTTGAGAACAATTACTATTGTTTTACGCTATTTAAAAATATAAAATTGGATTTTCAGCGACAGTTTTTGGAGAGTTGTGGAAGTTGGAACCGCTTACTGAAGAAAGGAAAAGCAAATGGCGAAGAGAAATGGACTGGTTACTTTCCCCCACCAACTATATGGTTGAGTTGGTTCCTGCTAAGCAAAATGGTGCCAATGGCCGGACCTTGGAGGTACTTTTGATTTCAGTTGGATCTAGATGAACAAAGCAGTATTAGTATTGATCTATAGCGTAATTTGGATTTGATTTGATCTGTTCAGATAATGACACCGAAAGCCCGTGCTGACATCCACATGAATCTTCCAGCCCTTCAAAAGTTGGACTCTATGCTTATTGTAGGTGATCTCTTTATTCCCTTCAAAATTTTAGAGAACTTTTTATCGGTTATTTTGGCTCATATTAACCTCATTGATTTTTCATCTGACAGGAGATGCTGGATTCAATGGTGAATACTGAGTTTTGGTATGCAGAAGGAGGTAGCCGAGCAGAAGGAAGGAACAGCAGTGCACGTCAAAGCAAGAGATGGTGGCTCCCCTCACCTCAAGTACCAACAAAAGGTCTCTCTGACAATGAAAGGAAGAAACTGCTTCATCAGGGTAGAGTGGTACATCAAGTATTTAAGGCTGCTAAATCCATCAATGAAAATATTCTGCTTGAAATGCCTGTGCCAAGCATTATCAAGGATGCTCTTCCCAAGGTAATTTAGTTCTCTCTCAACTAAAGCATTCTCAACTGCATCCTCTCTAATTTTTTAAGGGGGAACTTTCTCTATGTTCAAGTCCAATCCAGATACATATTTTGTAATTTTTTCTTTCTTGAAGTACCTCTCACCAGAGGCCAGTTTTGCTTTCTAAAACTTACAAGTTTGGAGCTTGAACAATTTGCTAAGTTGTGACCAATATTAAAAAAATTAAAGAGTAAATTGCAAATTACAACCCTAAAGTTTTGGGGTGTGTGGATTTTACACCTTGTCATTTCAGAATTTGAATTTTACCTCTTAAAGTTTGAGGGTGTTTGGATTTTACACCCCCAAACTTTAGGGAGTAAAATCCAAACACTCCTAAAATTTAGGGGGTAAAATCTAAATTTTAAAACGATAGATTATAAAATTCAAATAACCCCCAAACTTTAGGAAGTAAATTCCAAATTCTAAAACTTTAGGGTATTAAATCCAAACACCCCCAAACTTTAGAGTGTAATTTGCAATTTACCCAAAAAAAAAAAAAAGGGACGAGTTTCCAAGTTATGCAAATTTGCTTCCATAATGAACTGAAACTTAGTGAAGATTTTGTCTAGAAGCAGACTAGCCTTAAGTTTGATCCATGCCAAAAGGGATTCATTCCAAAGTTGAAGAAGGCAAAAAACTTCATTTTTTAGTTTCAGCCAAGTAACTTTGACACATGAAGATGAAGTGGCACTAAGTCTGCATGGTGGTCATTTGAAAACTGTCCAGATATTCTGATGATCATTGCTGTTTTGTAAACTTACAGATGAATTTTCAAAATTATCAATCTTCATTGCATTGTTATAACTTATTGCTACATTTGTTTTTATGTACTCAAAAGTCTGGGAAAGCAAGCCTTGGTGAGGAACTGTGCAAAGTCTTGTCTGCAGAATCAAGCTCAGCTGAGGAGATGCTCAATTCCCTCAATTTGAAATCTGAACACAGTGCTCTTGAGTCCATTAACAAGTTGGAAGCTGCTGTATTTGCATGGAAAGAGAAAATTACAGAACAAGCTAGTGGCAAATCTCCAGTTCGAACATCATGGTCCTTCATAAAGGATTCAATGTCTGAGATGGACAAGATGGAGTTGTTGTTGGACAGAGCAGAAGCCCTTCTACATCAGCTTAAGACCAGATATCCAAACCTTCCACATACATTTCTTGATGTTACAAAAATTCAATACGGCAAGGTGAGTTATTGAGTACTCATTTAACTCATTTGTGGACAATCTCTACACTACTTGGTTCTTGCATACCAGAATTATTTCACTGCTATGAGTCCACTCTCTATATTTATTGATAGTCTTTATAATGGCAATCAAATTTGTGCTAGCTTCCACTGCAGTTGTCTATTTCATTTTACTTTCTTTTGCTAATTAAACCACACCAACCACCCCCCCCAAGAAGATTATTTTGACATGATTAAACTGTCTTACCAAAAATGACTTATATAAATATGTTTTGGGAGCTTATTCTTTGTCATTCTTGTAGGATATTGGGCATTCAATTCTGGAAGCGTATTCCCGTGTTCTTGGAAACTTGGCCTATAGCATACTATGTAGGATGCAAGATATTTTGCAGGAAGATGCTTTGAGCAATCCAAATTCACCTGTGGATACACATTATTTCCCCAGTATAAATCTCTGTGAAACTTCAGCTGTTGGCCTACATGTAAAGCTCTCGCTGACTGATGAGATGAACAAGCTATCTGTACATTGCCACTCCAATTCAAGTAGTACTTCTGATTTGGAATTTTCATATAGTGATGCCAAAACAAGTTCTGTGGCTGCAACACCTAGTCGGAGTAGGGTCTGGTGCATCAGCAGAGAGGCTTGTATGAGCGTCTCCCCAAAAAATTCTCCTTGATAATAAAAAAAGTACGGTTTTCAATATCTCTTTCTGTAAATGAGATTACTATAAGTTTGATGAGATGAAATTTTCTTTGGCCCCCAAAGAATGTATCGCCAGGAATATGTAGCTAAGTATATATTTTGTGTATGGTTATGACTAACCAGGAACCACAATTCTTCGATTGAGCAACACTATTGCCTATTGCAAATATTTTTATATTAACAACATTTGCTAGCAAAATCCAAACTGATCTAATTCATTTTGACATGCTTAAGTTGCAACATATATCGGTCAGCCGCATCAAGGCCTTGAACTCTGCCGCAAATCAATCCATGGCATTGCAAAGGGCCTGGAGCTACAAATAGGAGGATAGAAACTAATTTCACTGTGGCAAAATGGTATACGGACAAAGCAATTAAATATTGGGAACTAACTAACGAACCCCATTTGTTCTAAGGACCAAAAATAATAGGAACGGTATTGTTGCCATTGAGCCAAGTAAACTGGGCTTGCTAGGTCGTAAAGGGTGTTAGAAATGCTACAAATACAACATTTTTCAAAACATTTTTCACTGTTGCTGAAATGATTTACTGCAAATGGTGGCAAAAAAGTGATGAATCCATGTAAAAAGTTGAATCCACAACTCGACTACTTCACCAAATATATGGATATCTAATTGTTGTGAAAAAGGTTGTGTTTGCGGCATTTATGTATATAAAACAGGGCTGCATGGTTATAATAGTTTTTCTATTACCATACAACTTTTGTCACAGCTTGAAGACAAAGGGCGACTGTGATAAACTTGTGCTCATAAACTTTCTCATATTATAGAGGGTGCTCATGTGGCCAGCCATAAGTGAGAAATCCTAAGCAAAGAGAAGCCGCAAAGGCAACGCAAAGGTGCGAAGTTCAAAAATCTTCATTCCCTAACGGCTAACAGCTGCAAGCAATGATGAGTACTAGCGTGAAGAAGCGATACTAGTCAATAGAAGAAGAATAGACAGCCCCCTTGGCCCATAAAAAGTGGAACGAGGCAGAACAAACTCTTCCTCATGTTATGTGTGTAACATTTTTCTTCCTTCAAAGTTGAAATAAAAAATGACCAATGATCTTGCTATCCTGACTACAATATCAATATGTTTTAACAATTATAACAATTGAAAATTTTAAATCTCAAATAACACTACTTTTAGATGGCGTGTGAGTAAAGTTCCACATCGAATAATGAAGAGAAGAATGAGTAATTAATATAATATAGTTGAGCTCATACTCATTGGGCTTAGGCCTTTTGGGTCAAGTGTGTCTCTTTATATTATATTATTTTTTTTCATTCAAGCATACTCTTATTCTTATGTTGGTTTTAGCAAGTACAACTTTGCTTGTATTTATTTAATATTAAAATATAGCTATGAAAAGAGTGGCTTTTCTTTTCTTGTCCTCTCCTTTTTTTTTTTTTTTTTTAATGATTTAACTATATTTGTAAGTTAGAGAATAAACATTATACAAAAATATAGCTATGAAAAGAGTGGCTTTTCTTTTCTTGTCCTCTCTTTTTTTTTTTTTTTTTTTAATGATTTAACTATATTTGTAAGTTAGAGAATAAACATTATACCTTTCAGCTGCACAGATTAAGTGCTCATTCTTTATGAATACATAAAAGTGAAAAACCAAGCAAGTCACATTTCCATGCCTGTACGTTTGTGTTATATACATAAAAGAGATTGATTAATTTACAATTAAGAATATTCTTAACTATTTGGTTTCTTTATGATTTAACTATACTTTTAAATTAGGGAATGGAATAATACCTTTCAGCTGCACAAATCAAGAGCTCATTCTTTATGAATTCAGAGAAGTGAAAAACCAAGCAAGTCACATTTCCATGACTAAGATTTAAAGCATTCTTCAGGATTTTCATTGGCTTCTTGCTTGAATATTGGACATCAGACCAAGTATTGGTTCTAGCTTCTAGGGGTATATTAAGTGAGCTCTTTTTTTACTTAAATCAAGTTTCTTCCATAGCACATGACCACTCGAGATACACCAGAAATCAAATCCATAACATTGAAGATCATGTTTTATGGAAAAAAAACTCGATTTAAGTAATCTAAAGTCTAGCTCATTTAATATTCCCCTAGAAGCTAGAACCAATACTTGGTCTTATGTCCAATATTCAAGCAAGAAGCCACACTCGAGAAACACCAGAAATCAAACCATAACATTGAGAAGCATGAATATCTTGACAAGGATATCATAGACCATGTTGTTCCAGCTTGAGCATTTTTTCCTCATTTGTTCAAAACAAATTTTCACTTCAACACAAAAAAAATAGAAACATGATAAGCACCAATATTCATCTTTAGGGTAGACGTCATTTAGAACTAACTGAATCTACTTGAGCTTTCTTTTAACTAGTACCAGGTAGTTAAAGGCATGATAGGACTATTGAAACATTAAAAACACCCAAAGGAACATACAAATTAAAGTTCATCTTCTCAGCTTAAAGTAAGAAAGCATGCAATACACAGGGAAACATTTTCGTTGATTTTCTTAGCCCACATAGTAGAACATATATATAGGAACATGCGAAAAGTCATTAAACAAAAGAATTCAGAATGAACGCTCAAGGAAAATTTACACATAATATTTAATTTATTTCAGGCCCTTAAAGTTCACTAAGTATCTAGATAAACTAAGTAATTCACAGTTTTCTCAATAAGCACAAGGCTCAGATAAAAAAATTTAACTTGAAGACATAATGTCAAGATAAGAATATTAGCTTTCATTGCAAAATGAAGGACCTAATACGAAATCCTGTGTGCCAAGGAAGGAGTTAGAGAAGACAAGTAATCTTTTTTTTTTTTTTGAGGAAGGAGAAGACAAGTAATCTTGGTTCTAACAAAACATAATTTGGGATTAAATCAAATTATCTACGCTTATTTAATATGTTGAATGTGGCAGCTAAAAATATATTGGGCATTTGCAACTAATTTTGAACATAACATGTTTGTCTACACAAATATCAATAAACAATATAATCTGAACAATGAAATTTTCTTTAAATAACTTCGCTTACTCTCTTAAGGATAATGAACACTTTAAATGTTTGAATATCATTTTATAAGTTACACTTTTTATAATCTTTTGCAATAGTTGAGACTTCTAATTCATTGTATGAAAGTGGGGTAAAGAAGTTTAAACCACATAAATTATTGTAACACTTGGAGAGGAAAAAGCTCAATACCCTACAGTCAGTACATACAAAATGAAAAATAAATTAATTAATTAATTAAAAAAAAAACACCTAATCACACAATTACAACAACAAAATTCACAGTTTGCAATTCAAAGACCAATAGGATATGACAATGATTAGATTTGTCTATTAAACTATATCCACTCCTTAAAAAATTTAAAATTCTCTTCTTGCTCCTTATTAGTTATTACATGTATAAAATTTGAGTTCTAGTTCTAATGTTAAGATCATCGTATATAAAAAAGAAGAAGATGTCAATAGATCAATATAAGTCAAATTTCACATTTAGGAAAAATATTCTATAACATTTGAAGGTTTCATAATTACGCACATTTGAACTTTTGTGAAGGTTCTATAAACAATTTAGAAGAGTTGGACTTCGTTAATGATAAAAAGCTTCCAATATTTGGAAGATCATACGTATCCAAAAATTAGTCAAGTACCCAAAGAATTCAAAAATAGTTAAATTCCCCAAGAATTCTAGAGACTTCATTTGGCCAAAAACTACCTTATAAGCTACACCTTGTCATACAAATATTAGATGTCAAAATTTTTCAATCTTAAAATGTTGGTAGTTTCTTTTAGGAGTTTTAATTTTTAAAACTAATTTTTCCAACCGTATTCCTGGGATGAAAAGAAGTCTTTTTATTTCGAAACCCATATATTTTGGACCTGTACCGCATAAACGGGTTACTCGTAGAACGTTATTTATAGAATCATAGGAAGTGTATCAAACAACTTAATTTAAATACTCACATTTTCTTAGTCTTAGTTAAAACTTAAAAGGCGACAATAACATTTTGGTCCTTAGTTACAGTCATTGCCAATTTTGTCCCACATTTTAAAAGTAGTCAATTTGATATATGTTATTTTTAATTTGTAGTCAATTTAGCCTTTATCATCAAATCACAACTTTTATTGCATTTTCTTGCACTTTCTTGGCAACCAATCTCAAAAATGCAAATTAAATTTACCAATCTCTAACCCCAGTAGATACACATATCAACTTAGCAACTAAAAAAAAACCCAAATTTGGACCTAGATTAGTTGTTGATTGAAAATAGCGTTGACTAAATTTACTGCAAGTTGAAAATTACAAGAACCAACTTTTTTTTTTAGAGAGTTTCAACCTATGACATCCACTCCTGATGATAACTCATTATCATCAAACTAAGACACCAACTTGATTGCAAGTTGAAAATAATACATACCAAATTGATTGCGACCAAAATGTAAGGACCAAATTAACAATGACCCCAAAATGTAATGACCAAAATGGTATCTAAAAAAACTCACCTTTCATTTTTTATCCACATGAATTAGAGTTTTTTGAAAATTGTCTTTTAATATTTTCATGAAATATCATGATTAAAGATGAACAGGGGACCTAAAATTCTAAAACTCTTTTAAATTTAAATTTAAATTTCCTTGCTTGTTGAATCCTAGTGAAACAATTTATCCAAAAATAATGACCAAAAAAAAAAATGAGGGAATTGTTCTTTAAACTTTTTTTTTCCCGAGAGAAATTGTTTTTTAAACTAAGAATCAAGTTTTCTAACGCAGTATTCAATATTCACAACAACAACAACAAACAAACAAACAAACAAACAAACAAACAAAAAAAAAAACACTCTTTTAAATAATGTGGGACAATTACCCATACCTTTTTTTGAGAAACAAACATACACACACAAGAGAGAAGAAAAGTGATTCTAACACAAAGGCACACCAGAACTCTATTCAAAAGCCATGATAACTTTAAGGAAGGGTGTGGCAAGTTATATTAGACACAACACACTCTCTTAAGCAATGTGGAACAATTACCCATTCTTTTTTTTTTTAGAAACAAACACACACATACACAAGGAAGAGGGAAAGGGATTCTAACACAAAGGCACACCACAACTCCACTCAAAAGTTATGGTAACTTTTAAGGGAATGTGGGGTTGTGGTGTGCCTTTGTGTTAGAATCCCTTTCACTCTCCCTTGTTTGTGTATGTGTATTTGTTTCTCAAAAAAAGAATGGATAATTGTCCCACATTGCTAAAGAGAGTGTGTTGTGTATAATATAACTTATTCCACCCTCCCTTAAAAGTTACCATGGCTTTTGAGTGAAGTTGTAGTGTGCCTTTGTGTTAAAATCTATTTCCCTCTCCCTTGTACGTGTGTTTGTTTCTCCAAAAAAAAAAAAAAAAAAAAAGACAGAGAAATGTACTTATCTTAAGCCAAAGTCATGTTTGGATCTCTTTTTATCTTAGAATTTGAAGTTTGAGAGCAATTAGACAATTTCATTCATATGGATGGCTCAAGGTGTTGAGTCTTCAGAGCAATTAAACAATTAGACCAAGATTATGCAAATTCAATTATTATCTGCCAAAGCTAAAGGTACCAAGTCATCGGAGAAACGGTGTAAAAAAAGTTTTAGTGCTGAATATATCTCATTGCCTCTGTGTAGTAGTTCAGGACTCTACATGCTCCATTACAGTGTGTCCAAAACTTGACTTGAAAAATGAAATGGAGCTTGTAATGGAGCTTGAAAAATTTGATCAAGTTCTCGACACACTGTAATGGAGCTTGTAGAGTCCTGAACTATTACACAGAGGCAATGAGATATATTAAGCACCTCCAAATTTTTCAAGTTGTCCAATAGACGAACCAAAGCTTCCTTTGACACGATTGTGCTTTGAAGACTCGAACACCTTAAGCTTTGACACATAATAATAGCAATTGCATAATCTTGGTAAAAGGGCACAACTTTAATTATGAAGAAGTTCTTGTAACAGGTTTGATCGGATCAAGGTGTCGGATTTGTGTCCGAACCGGTTTGGGTCAAGTCTAAGGGTTGACGTGGCTTGATCAAAGTTTGACACGTGGTGTCATGCTGTCATAGATGATGTCATAGAAGGCTGAACCACCAATGACTTGAGCTGGACAACTCGTGAGGTGCATGAAGGAACTTGGGAATTTCTGAGGGGTGTGGGGAGTGCATGAGGTATTATATTAATCAATTTTCAAATGTTGTGATCAAGGAAGTTGAATTCATAACATACAGGTCGATACATCTAGAATATATTGTTCTGATGACTTAATCGATATGGTGACCCCCCTGAATCATAGCAATTTAAATACCAAACCATTTCGGACAATTTTGAACGTTTTGGCTGATTTTGGACTTTTCGGATGGAAAACCCATTTCAGATCGATACCAATTTTCTATTGAAAATTGTTAACACTCCCATTCATAGCTGCTATTCTTGATCTAGTTGCACTAGCAACACCACAACTGCTCCACAAATGCTTTATGGGATGACTGTTTGTACCTCTTTTGACCTCAACTTTCTCAAATAGTCTAGGTGTAGATAATTTTTTTTTTTTTTTTGGGAGGCGGCCTGAGGGAAATATGGAGAAGAAAGAGTGAGATTTATATTCAGGGTTTTGTAAGGGAGTTTGCTAATGGATGGTTGTGATTGTGTGTTAAGTTTTGGTAGATAGGTGAGCATTAAAAGTTATGTTTTGAAACAGAATCTTATTTAAGATATTAAATACATGCTTCTACTTTTTATTTAGGTTCACGTTTTTTATGAGCCTTTTTTTTCTACAAGTTCACATTTTTTATGAGAATTGAGGTTTGTGTCCAATAACCAGTTCCACTAGACACGCTAAGATATGGACACGTCTTGAGGGGAATGTGGAGAAGAAAAAATGAGATTTATATTTAGGGTTTGGTAAGGGAGTTTGCTAATGAACGGTTGTGATTGTGTGTTAAGTTTTGGTAGGTAGGTAAGCGTTAAAAGTTATGTTTTGAAATGGAATCTTATTTAAAATATTTCAATAAAACATTAAATACATGCTTCTACTTTTTACTTAGATTCATGTTTTTTATGAGTAAGACTTGTGTCCGATGGCCAGTTCCACTAGACACACTAAGATATGGACATGTCTTAAGATGAATGTGGAGAAGAAAGAGTGAGATTTATATTTAGGGTTTGGTAAGGGAGTTTGCTAGTAATTGTGTGTGACGTTTTGGTAGGTAGGTGAGCATTAAAAGTTATGTTTTGAAATGGAATCTTATTTAAAATATTTCAGTAAAATATTAAATACTTGCTTCTACTTTTTACTCAAGTTCATGTTTTTATGAGCCTTTTTTTTTTTTTTGTTTACATAGGTTCACATGTTTTTATGAGGAGTGAGACTTATATCTAGTGGCCAGTTCCACTAGACATGCTAAGATATGGACATGTATTCGCATCTCAACATGTTTAGTAAAACTGGCCACTAGATGCAAAACTCACTTCTCATAAAAAACGTGAACCGATGTAGAAGAATAATAATAAAAGAAAAAAAAGCGCTCATAAAATACGTAAGCAAAAGCATCTATTAATATTTATAGATTTTAGGGTACTTCAAAAGCATAAGCATCTATTTAATATTTTATTGAAATATTTTAAATAAGATTCCATTTCAAAACATAACTTGCAGAAGGAAATTGAGAGATTTTTTGAGATATTGAGAATAGTCTAGGGAGAGATTGAATTTGAGAGATTTTTTTGTGAGTAAAATAAGAGAACTGTGATATGGGTATTTATAGATTTTAGGGTACTTCAAAAAAAAAAAAAAAAATGAGATCCAATTTTTATTTCAATCATAAACATTTTTATAAGAAATCAATGGAAGAATCAATTATCAATTCTTAAAAGGAAATTATTTATTCCAACGGTAAAAAAATTTTGTAAAGTTATATTTGTAAGGAAAGAATCTTATTTTATCAAACGACTTTCTTTCTAAAGAGTAATTTTTAAGTACTTTCAGTATAGAAAATAATACTTCATTCTTTCAAGTTTATGATAAGATCCATTCACTAAATTCATGATAATGTCTACTATGAATGTGAGAGAGAATATCATTCTTTATACTCCGCGAGTACTTAAGAATTTTTCCTTTCCCACGGTCATCTTAGTCCTCTTTTCTTTATCTTTTTTAACTTATTTTTATTTTTATTGGAAATAATCTTTTTTTTTTCCAAAATATGTAAAGGAAAGGACGAAGGAGTCAATGAAATTTTTTAAAGAAAGTAATCAAAGAATTTATAAATTTTTTTAGTCATTTTTTTTATTAAGATTTTGAATAGTTTTTTTTTTTTTTTTTTTTTCTATCCTTCAATAAAAAAATGTCCAATGGTTATTTAAAAAAAAAATCAAATATATATATATATATATACTGCTATAGACAAATAGCAATATATATATATAGAGAGAGAGAGAGAGAGAGAGAGAGAGAGAGAGAGATTATCACAATCACTCCAAGCATTAGCGGTAGGTGTGTGGTCTTGAAGTGTTTATAATGTCTAGTGTTCGATCACTTTCCGCCCCCACCCCTCCNACAAATCACTCCAGAGCATTAGCGGTAGGTGTGTGTGGTCTTGAAGTGTTTATAATGTCTAGTGTTCGATCACTTTCCGCCCCCACCCCTCCACTAAATTATTTTGTTAAAGTCATCTCTAGGATGACGTACAATCTAACCTAACACAGTCTATACCTTGATTCCAACTTTACCCAGTGAAAGAGAATATATGTTCACAGGTCACCGAAATCATAGCATTTGCATCCAAGATTATGGATCTGTCAAAATGCATTGATTCTCACACTTTTTTTTTGGGGGGGGGGGGGGGGGGGGGGTGGTGGTGTGCTGTTTGTGGTGGTGTAAAAAATCAATGCTACATCATATAAAGGTTAATGAGATGTAAAAACGAAGATTTATGAAGCAATTTTTTTACAGCATTAGCTTCAAGAAACACGTTTGAGACCCAGAAAAGCATTCCAAAAATGAGATCCTATAAAAAGCTTTAGGAAGAAGATGATAATTAGAGATGATTTATTACAGTTCCGGCTTGCTCTTACTTCTTTTCATCTTTGCCTTAAACCTTGACTTTGCCATGAGTGTCTGTACTGTATTTGCGAAGTTCCCGACAGCCATTAAAACTAGAAGGATCCCACAAAAAAATACCTGCCAACAACAGCTTTCTTTCTATCAATAAACATTGCTTCAGTACCTAGAATCAAGAATGCAATATCATTTGGCTAAAGATTTTTTTTACAAAAATTACCTGCCATTCAGAAACAACCCCAATGAAAGCAGTCTTGAGTAACAGTAGTCCAACATATGCCTCGAAACCCTATATCAAGTCCAAAAACACAAAAACATACAAGCCACAACTAAACTCAGCTCACTGTGCTAGCTTCAACAAATTTTATATAACAAAAGTGAAAATTTTTAGCACAAAATAACATTAAGGCCCCGTTTGTTTCAACATTAACATTTTTCGGAAAAAAATTTCCTCATTTTCCAGCGTTTGGGGCAGCTAAAAAAACTTGATCAAACCAAAATCATTTTCTATTGACCAGGAAAAACACACTTTTTGGGGCTGAAAAAGTTTTACACCTTTTTTTTTTCTTTTAATGACATGGAACCTTACCAAGGCACCGGGCCCTTTGGATCCACCCTTGAGGAGTGAACCACCTATACCCAACCCTACTTGCCAAAATCGTGTATCAAGTAATCCTATGGAATCTCCCAAAAAAAAGAAAGATTTACGCCTTTACAGGAGTGTAAAGTAAAACATTTTCAGCCTCTAGAGAAAAGAAACCCCCATTTCTCATGAAACCAAAACCCCTCCTTTTCAATGGTAGCTCCAAGAATTTTGTTTAAAAGAGTCATTAAGAGATTTAAATTAAAATTTTTTTTAATAAAAAGCGAACTTGAATATATCAAGTTATCGACACCAAAAAAAAAAAAAGTTTTACAATTTCCTTCTACAAGTTTTCAAATTTTGAATTGTTACATGATAGTTCATTATGAGTATTTATTGCCAATATGGGTAGGTATGACTATTTTATTTTGTTAAGTTCGTCTAACATTTTTATTTTTATGTAGTTGTTATTATCTATTAATTTATCATTGTTTTTATAAAATATTTTAAACTAAATGAATAAACTTAACTCATTGGCTCAGTATTAATTATTGACGCACACAACCACACTCATTCATACATAAAATAATACACAGTGTTTACTTAACCAATTAAATGCTTGAACAATCACTAACTTTACAATTTTTCTTCTTGAATTTTTCTGACTTTATAACAAAAAGTTATTATAATATGATAACAATACACACACATGAAATAAACCCTCTCTATTTCCTAATTATTAAATTATATAAAGTTATATTATATTTATACTGTACACACAAATATCCACATACATCATTATTCACACAAATAACATTATAACAAAAAGTAATGCACACAATTAATATTAGACACACTCACATATATAATATAAATTTATAATAAAGAGTGACACTTGCAGTTCACAAACACTTATTCGTACTCTTAAAGTTGGAAATACTTGTAGTAAGGGTGGATAAGATTTAAGTTAGGGTGTGCAAAAATATTTTTAAGAATAAATTAAAATATTAAACTAAAAAAAATTATCAATACATATATATATATATATA
>NW_027070285.1:110453-123851 GCF_002906115.3 Quercus suber
GGGGGGGGGGGTGGGGTTGTAAAGCCTTGAAATCTTCATAGTAACTAAAATTCCTTCAAAACCTCCAATATGACTAAGATAACTCTAAACCCACTAAAATGATAAATAACTCTCAAAACCATCAAAATGACAAAAATACCTCTCAAATGTGTAAGTTTGGTTGATAGCTCCTATTGCTTTCAACAACAACAAAAAAAATTAATAATAATAACAGTTGATAGCTTCTGTTAATTGTCATAGTAATTTTTTTGTAGCAATCTTATTTTGATTGTTCTTATTTTTTAGGTTGATTTAGTTTTTCTATATTAATATTTTAAAGTGGTGAGTTAAATTTTGCCAAACAATGAAAAATGTTTTCCAGAATATTTTCTAGCAAGAAACATTTTACACCGAAACAAAGGGAACCATGCCAAACCCCCCTCTCTTATCTTTAAAAAACAAAAATTCAGCCAACCCTTAGTTGACATGACTTCTAGGTTCCCAAAACAACCTTTTCATTGCAGCTGTGCATAGGTAATCAATTACTATCATTGCATGTCATGCAAAACACATAACGGTGTGACAGATGCAATATGTTATATTCATCTTTAAATGAATCATTGAAAAAAAATGCTCAAAAAAGGGCCACAATCCTAAAACATGGGGAATATATAAAGGATGTGCCAAAAGAAAAAGAAAGTTAATAAATACAAAAAAAAAATATATATATATATATATATATATCTATAATTCATGCTAACCAAGGACCCTAGTAAGTAACTGATCAAAAAAATAAAAAAAAGGACTAGTAAGTTCGATGTAGAGAATGATACTGTAGCTGAATAATTGAAGTAGCATGCTTCTGTAAATGCTTAACAAGTAATGACCAAGTTTTGCGTACATCACCTGCAAAATGAAAAGTATGGGACACAACAACCACAGTTGGCCATCCACACCAGCCGTTTCTCCCCAGACAACATCCATCCTCTTAGCCTGAAAATAATAGTAAAATAATTATTTGAACCATATGTTCACATATATCTGAAGAAAGAAATTCCTCATATCATTCTTGTGCCTTGTCATTCTAACAAAGAAGTTTCATAACAGAAAGAACAAAGGGTGGGTACGGAGGGACCTAAGACTAGGGATCAAAATGTGAAAAATGATTCTATATTTAATATAAAACATAGAATGAGTTCATCAAAAAAAAAAAAAATGAAACATAGAATGAATAACAAAGGCAAATAAGGGGAAAAAACAATTTGTGGATGGCACCTTTCCCAATGCAATACGAGTATAGAGTCTCTGGCGTTGATATCTATTTTGTAAAAGCATCGCAACCCCTTGCATCATAGCCCATTGTAGGAAAAGTTGAACCCCTCTCTGCACATGATTTAACTGATAATTATTTACAGAACCAATGATATTGTTAGCATATTGTTAAACAAAAGTAACCTGCTTTTGTGTGCAATTTGGTTGCCCTTTAATCTCCCAGGTGAGACTAACCAGGGCCATACCCATAGCACAATAGTGATGATAAATCCACCTGCAAAATCAGTGTATTTGTAAAATACTCAGTGTGCTGTGCAACACAGACAAAACAAAGTGCCATGTCAAGGATGAAGCACTGATAAAGAAACTGAAATACATGCCATTTAATTTGCATTTTAACAAAAATATCATGTTGATATTTATTTTGAGGTAAACATAGAAAGTTTTATCAGAGAAAACAGGTAGAGCCCTAATCATAGGAAGCACACAAGAAAAGCCCCTAACTACAAATAGACAAGATGAACTCTAAAAGCTCAAGGCATTTGCAACACCCAACAGTACAATAGAACAGAGCCAAACTTCATTTTTTTTTTTTTTTTTTTAAGCATCTTAAGTCAGCCAAAGTCAAACTCATACAGAGCTTAATCCATCACCTTTTGAGCAGAGGGGCATCTTTGTGCTTGCTTAATTCAATTGACAACCTAGTATTGCTACTGAACAAAACCAACCTTCTTGTTAGAAGGTATGATTCACTTTCCGAACCATGAAGACTAAATCAAAGGATTGATTGCTTAGAGTAAATCAAGGATTGGAGCAAAAAAATTTATTTATAGGAAATTCAATTTCAAAATAGACATGTAATAAACTGATAGTTGACCTATTTTCAAATTCTTTTTATTTAAGTAACAAGGTATATGTAGTCCAAGTATACAAGAAGTATACAACAGGGTTGTTAGAATTATGGATAAATGATTGAATTCATCATTTCCTAATAACTTAAGCTATTAGGAGAATTAGGTATCAAAGTACAAGATCCTGAATTCGATTCCTATCTTCACTCTACCTCCCATTTAAATTGTTAAAAATCCCACATGTTGGGCCCCACTTATTAAGGGGACTATCCATACATGAGGGGGAGTGTTAGAATTATGATTAAATTCATCATTTCCTAACAGCTTAAACTATTGAAAGAATTGGTAAATTTAACAAGGTACACCAACAATTATATTCTAAGTTACAAAGATAATCAAATCTAATAAGTTTGAAAATGAAAATAATCCTGATTTTATCATCCATTTAAACATGAATCTAAAAAACAGCAGTTTCAAATCCAAAATGGTAATTACACACCACTCAAAGCTTCTAGAAATCCTAATTTGCCTAATGCCCTAATGCACCATATTAAGCAATAAGGAATCACCTTTCCTAGAATTTCCTCTATTTTTTTGGGGATAAATTATGAACTTTATTGAGACCAAAAACAGTCAACAAGAATTTCTATGTTCTAACATCAACCAAATTGACCTTCCCAACAAGCTAATAAGTCTTACATCCCTTTGCATCACCCATTGAGCCCCAAAAAGGCTAAAAGACCATAGTCCAAAACTGTAAAGCAAGTGTACAGTGGAGTAAATGATCAAATGTCTCCCCCCATGCCTTTTGCACATACAACACCAATTCTGCACAATAATGTTCTCTTTTCTCAAGTTGTCTATTGTTAAGATTCTCCCCAATGTGACAGTCTACAAAATGAAGCAACTCTTGCTGAAATTTAAGGCTTCCAAATGCTTTTCCAAGGAAAATCCACCTCTTGCTTGGAGTTAAGGCTCTGCAGTCAAACAAACCAAATTTCATACTCCACAATTCAGGAGTAGATGGTCCACAGTCTCCCCAGAGTTTTTGCACATATAACACCAATCTATCACAACAATACATCTCTTCCATAGGTTGCCAATAGTAAGAACTTTTTCCACTGTAGAAGTCCATGAAAAGAACGCGACTCGAGGTGGAACATTTGACCACTAAATAATTTTCCATGTAAAAGGCACAGTTGTATTAGGCATCAAAGAAATGTAATAAGCTCCCCCTCAAAACCCCTGCCCTTAGCTGGCTTCCAACAAAGTTTATTGTCCACACTTCCTCACTGGATTGGAATAAATTAGATACATAAAAGCTGTCAAAGATTCCAACGCCCAATTCTGCACAGGTCATGAGAAATGCAAATCCCAATGAAGAACTCCATTACAGAATTGCATAAGTGCTACTATAGAAGAATCTGTGCCACAACTAATTCCATACAGTTCTGGTTAAGTGTATTTTAACAAATGATCTCCTTACCACCAATCATGCCAAAACTTCACTCTAGATCCATCCCCACCTCATACTGAATATACCTAGAAAAGGCCTCCCACTCCCATCTTATAGATTTCCAAAGACTAACCTCATAAGGACCTGAAACCACTTCAGTGCACCAACATCAACAACACCAGGGGGGGGGGGGTTGGGCCGGGGGGTTATTCGTGATGAAGACCTCAATCACTCTTACCCCATAACAACTCTCTCTCAGTGCCATATCTCCACAACCACTTTCCAAATAAAGCTTCATTAAATTTTCTTAAATTCCTAATAGCCAGCCTCCCATTCTTCTCTCTCTCTCTCTCTCTCTCTCTCTCAATGCTGCTTGAACCTCCTTATTCCACTACCAAATCTCCTTAGTTGGTCACTCACATCCTTTAGGTTCATTGTGTATTTCTTTAGCCACTTTTTTAATGCAACTAGCAATTTCATTCCACGTCTTATCAACATCTTTTTCTAGATCTCACTTGCCTTTTTTGGTCATTTTAATCTCTTTAAATGCTGCTTGAACCTCCTTATTCCACTACCAAATCTCCTTAATCGGTCACTCACATCCTTTAGGTTCATTGCGTATTTCTTTAGATACTTTTTTAATGCAACTAGCAATTTCATTCCACATCTTATCAACATCTTTGTCTAGAACTCACTTGCCTTTTTTGATCATTTTAATTTAAACAAATTTTGTTTCTCTCCCTTCAAATCCCACCACCTAATTTATGCGTTTCCAACCATGCATAGACCTTCATAAAGGAACAAGTAGAGCCAGATAAACTGAATATTAACTAAAAGGTCATCCAAATATAAGTCATCACAAAAATTAAATTCTGATGCCTTCTAATATATAATATATAAAATCATTGTTCAAACTGTCAATCCAGTTTGTTCTAATATGTTATGACAAAAGCATGCTCATTGTTTAGTTGCAAAAATTCAATGCCATGAAAGATTGTATGCACTTTTACCATGGACGAATATCACTTCCGTTCGCTCTCAAAATGTTTTCTCGCAATGCCAAGCCAGTGTAAAGGAACAAAAGCCAAGCCTGACAAAGTGCATGTTCCATATTAAATAAAAATAAAAATCTTCAAAATCAGGCTTTAAAGACTTAATTAGGGAAATACCTCATACAGCTGAACGGGAAAAGCTGGCAAGCATCCATCCCAAATCCAAGACCTTAGAATAAGAAGCGCTGCTGGGAAAAAGAGAAACAGAAGGGCAGTTCTATCCTGGTTTATAGAGACAAAAAAGAGTTTTTAGTGGAAGTGAATCTTCTCTGGTTGATATTCTTTTAGGTTGCATTTGAACATGAACATTTAAAATCAAGGGACTCGAAGAACAATTGTTAATATTAACAGCTTAATATGAATTAAACAACACTTAATTGAGCTTTCGAGATTTTATTCCAATAAAAGCATGAATGATGTTATGGACTTGAAATTAAATTTTGCACCTACTTATTTCAAATCCACATATTAATGAAATTAAACCCCATCCAAAAATTCCATCAATAGTAAAAATTTTGCTCTTTCATTCTCTATTTAAATCATTTAAACGAAATATTGAAACACAAATTTTAAACTTGAATTCCTTCCATCAAAATGAAGCATTAGGTACCCATTCTTTATTATTGGTAATTACATCTTACAGACACAGCAGGTTGGTGTTGAACCCACAACCTCGCCCTCAACCTTGGTTGTACAAGGGGAGAAGGTATCATCTCGAGCTAGTGCTCGTCAGCTTGAAATTCTTTAATGCAGGACAGGAAAATCTTAATAGTAGTGAGTAGCAGTAGAAAAAAGCTAAATGTTTGCAGAAGAGGGTGAAAAGAAAACATATGGTAGAGTAGTAAAAGCAAAAGGCAGAATATAGAGATAGAGAAGGAAGCATACTCTGTAACTGTTGTACTCCTCTTTAACCTTTAATTGAATGTCTTTTTGCGAGGCGCGGACATTAATAGGACCCAGAAACATCTTCAAAAATCCTCCTTCACATCAATTCATACATTTCAATTTTAATAAACAAATATAAATTTGAATTTGAATTTGACCACTATTGGAATATAATAATATAACCTTGAGTTTTCGGAGGAAGGAAAGAAGCGGCATCTCCGTCAACCATGATACATCTAGCTCTCTGTAAATCTTCTTCAAGCTGCAAAAAAACTAAAAATGAATTCAATGAGGAAAGAATGGGAATGGGATCCAATTAAACTTGCAATGAAAGAATAATAATTATTGCCTTGTCTGCTAACTTGGGATCGAGAAGGTTATGGTTGTGAGAGAGGAGAGAATGGAGGCGGCGAATGGAAGAGTCAAGGGAAACGACACGGTTACGGAGAAATTGGTCATCAGCGGAAGCCTTGGAAATGAAAGATGCTGCAGAGTCCTGAAGCTCCTTAGCCTGCTCCACCACTCTTCCTACTTCTTCCTCTATTTTCTTTGCCAATTCTGATTCCCCCATCTCTTCTCTTTGTCAATTCCCTCAACAAGTTTGTAGCAGGCAACTGGTAACCAGAAATCAAATATGCACTATGACAAGTTTCTTAATTCTGAAACTAAAAGTAGATATACAATTCCTTTATTCAAACATGTAAGATACAAGCAAAATCATAAATTTGACCAGACTTACAAATCATCCAGTGCCATTAGTAACATATCATAGGAAAACTTGTGTGCCTAATTGCCAAGCTTGTATCTGAGTACTGTTTACCACAAAGCAAATATATCAAATTATGAGTTTCTTAATTCTGAAACCAATACTACACCTACAACACCTTTGATGACTTAACCTAGCATTTAAGTTTTATTTTAGACATATGGATCAGATTGTAGAGGAGAAAACCAGCAGCAGAAAGAACTTAGCAAAAGCCATTAAGCTGCAGCAAACCACCATCAGAAAGGGTTGGCAATCAGGTAATGACAAGTTAATTTATCCAAATTTCGGACAGATTATTAAAATATCATTCTAATACCACAAAAACAAACGTGACCAAATAAAAATGAAAGGACCAAAAATATTTCATAAAAATTTATTGTTCCTTTAATCCAGGCACCTCATCCCTACTTTATATCACAGTTATAATAATAATGTCAAAGCCAATGAGCTACCCTCCAATTATCATATACAGGAGTTAATAATTTCATGCCGTATTGTTTGATGTGGTGTATTTGGAGTGAGAGGAATGCAAGATGTTTTGAGGGATGCGAACGGTCCTTGCAACAGATTAAGTCTTTCTTCTGCCAAACTCTCCTTTTTTGGAGTGTGGCTCTGTCGCATTTTACTTGTTTTTCCATTCCTGTTTTACTTGATCATTGTAATTTTGGTTCTTGATTTTTGCCCCCACAGTACATCCCCAATGAACTCAGGTTGGCTTCTTTATTAATAAAATTTTTCATTACCTATCAAAAATGCCTAGAGTAAAAGTACTACCTACACAACTAGTTGCTGACTTATGAGTTATGACCCCCTTTTTCTCCATTTCAGTTCGACACAAACAAAGAGAGCATTATCTTCTGCTAAGCATTTCATCAAACACGTAATTTGCATTTCAAACCCACAAACAGAAACAGAAAATAAAGACAAACCCACAAACAAACAAACAAACAAACAAACAAAAAAATCAAATGAAGAAGAAGAAGAGTTGAGAGAGAGAGAGAGAGAGAGAAACCTGAACGGTGTTGGCGCGATTGGAATAGAGCGTGAGAGATATCCCAAATTCGAGCATTCACATCAACCTTTGTCCACAACCACCACCACACCACCGTCCACCGACCACAACCACTGAGCACAGCAAATGCCAAAATCCACTCAGTAAGGTCAGTTACCTAATTGCAAAATTGAACCACCGGTGATTGATTCAACGGCCACCGCAGTATTGTGTTCCGATTGCGAATAGGAGATCAGGGATTGAATCGAGAAGCTTCGGAGAGAGAAACAGGTGTAAACGCAACACAACGCAGGAGAGAGAGAGAGATAAGGAATATAATTTTTTTTTTTTTTGGTAATTAATTCGTTGCTAAGTTTTTTTTTAAGATTAGTTTGGCGAGGCTGATGCTGATGCTGATGCTTAGCTATATTTTTAACATCAGACCAGCTTTGATGCTGATGCTTATCTATATTTCAAAGAAAAAAAAAAACATCAGACTAGTTTAGCAGCTCACCTAAACAAACAAATATATATATATATATATATTTCTCAAAAAAAAAAATATATATATATATATATATTGGATTTAGGCCCGCAAAGGATTAATTGAGGTGGGGTGGGATTTGTTTTTTGAGTGATTTTTTTTTTTTTTTATATTTGTGCTTATACAATAATTTTTATTATTTTATTTAAGAAGGAGAGGTATATAATCTCTATCTATATATTATTATCTTCTTTATATATTAAGAGATTTTTAAACTAATTGTCTTCTTTATATATAATCTTCTTTATATATTATCTTCTTTAAACTAATTAGATAATCCTTATTCTTAAAAAAATAAAAATTAAAATTAAACTCGGTTAAAATTGTTATTCAATAAAATAGATCAATTAAATTGAAAAATTACATTAAACACAAAAAAAATAAAAAAATAAAATAAAATAAATAATCAAGTGCAAAGCGCATGTGATGAGCGTGTGTAATGAGGCTAGTTATTATTATTATTATTATTATATTAAGAAGATTTAGAAAATTAGTTATGGCTTTAGAAAATGTCAAAAATACCCTTAATATAATTAAATAATCCTTATACTTAAAAAATAAAAAATAGAGTTAAAATTGTAATTCAACAAAATTTAAAAAAAAAAAAAAAAAAACTACTAGAGAAACTTTTTTTTTCCCTAAAAATTAGCACACTCTCTATTTTATATATCTCATGCACGTTTAATACATTTTTTTTCTAAAAACTAGCATATATTAAACCTAGCAGTTTAATCTATTTCAAATCATAAATTTTATTTTCTTAAAAAACTCTTCCCGTGTCACCTAACTAACGGTAGATAAATTTAAATTGAAAAAATTAAACTAAAAAAAAAATGTCTTGTCGCATGTGCAAAGCGGCGTGTGATGAGGCCAGTAAAAGTTTATTTTAATAATAAATCCATAAAAATGAGATTGCATTATTGAAAATTACTAGATCATGATCGGAGATGTTTTCTAATAAATAGTAATTATCCCTTATATTAAAATTTGATAGGTCTTTTTTTTGGGGGGAAAAGATGGATAATCATAACCTAAAAAAATGAAAAAAGTAGACAAAAATTAATGAATTTTGTAGGGAAAAAGTAATGAATAATTTCATTCTAAATTACATAGATTTGATAAATTTCAAGACTAACAAGCCATAGTGATTTGTTGAGTTATTATCTTGAAATATTATATATTTATATTTATATTTGATAATAGTAGAAGCAGAGGTTAATTGTTTAGTTTTACCAGCTACATTTAAATGGCAGTTTACACTCATTTTGTTCAGGCAAATTTTTCTTTTATATTAGTTGTTTTTCCAACCCAATATTTTATGGGTTACAATGAACCCAACCAAAGAAAGCCCAGGATTCATGGGCCCTTGAGCGGGACAAAGCCCAAACCAAAACACCAGCCAACAAGGCTCCAATTTCACAAAAGCATGAGGTCCTCCGCATAAAGGGTCAGCAGCTCTAAAATTGCCACAATTGGGCCCCAAGAAATGCCTACGATGGCCCAAGCCTGAGGAAACTAGCCCAAGTCATCTGCAATACAAAAACAATTGGGCTCAATATATGACAAATTAGGAAGAAATCCAACAGGGTACCCAATGGCCCCAAAGTAAGGGTCGTCAATGGGCTGGGTCGGGCCGGCCCGGTCCATTTTTACTTGGCCCATGGGCACAATGGGCTGGGTATAATAGGCTATTAACTAGTTAACGAGCTGGGTCGGGCTGGGCCGAAAGAGAAAACCTTAGCCCATGACCCTGCCCATGGGCAATGCCCATTTTGTCTTTAGTGAGCTAGGCTATTGGGTTGGGCCTAGTGGATTACCCATAAGCTTGTATTAGCATATTATTTTATTATTTTTATAAAAAAAGAATTAATTTTTTATAAGGGAATAATCAATCTATTTAAAAAAAAAAATAATTAAAGAATTTAATACTTAATTACAAACTTTTTTACAGTCAAATCTATTTAATTTTTTGTTTTGTTAATGGAAACCTATTTATTTATTTATTTATTAAGGCTTTAAATAGTTTTTTTATTTTTATCTTTAATAAAAAAAATGTCAAATGGTTAATTCAAATTTGATAGACTACTAGAAAAATATATATTTAATAAACTAAGTTTAGCATAATTACTTTGGATATCTTAGTGGTTGAGAGAATTCTCTTAAGAAATTCCTCTATAATATCTCAAGATCGATCATTCATACACTTCCTATATATTTTTGTTATGAATTATGAGTTATTAAGCTGGGTCAACGGGTTAGGCCAACGGGCTGGGCAACGAGTTGGGTTATTGGGCTAGCCCATCGGGTACCCATGGGCATAAAAACTAACCAACGGCCTGACCCACTGGGATAGTGGGCTACTCATGGGCCTCAATAATAACGGGCCAGGCCACTCATTAGCTTGGTGGGTCATCGGGTTTCTGGGTTGGGCTGTGGGCCGTGAGCTATTTGATGACCCTTACCCCAAAATGTAGCACAAAGAGCCACAAAACATGACTATTCACTTAGGGTTGAATGACCTAATCAGCAGCCCAAGCCTGTAATGGAGCCCGATCCATTACAATCAGAACCCGAATGAGGAAAGGTTTGGTAGGAAGTAAAGGAAATTCCAAGAATGTGGGATTCTGCCTCAAACTTTTGGGTATTGTGTTTGCAGGGAAACACATAAGCTCCACAAGAATTAGAGTAATGCTAAAGATACAAACTTTTTTATGAAATTTTTTACAAACTGCTGATATGGTAAATAGTTATTGGTAAATAAAAAAGTGATTAATGGTGACAACTAGTAAGAAGTTGGTCACATCAACAATTTGTAAAAATATTGTAAATTTGTTTATGGCTGTAGCATTACTCTACCATAAGATTAGGGGTGGAGGGAGGGGGTTGTGCCCCCCCCCCCCCCCCCCCCCCCCTTCATTGTTATACAATATCCTTAATTTGTCTTTGTTAACAAGTTAAGATGGCAATTTGCAATGACTTGTCTCCGGAATCTTTGTCACTTCTCTGCTGGATTTTTTTTTTTTTTTTAATTTTATATATCTAAACCATAATAATTTGTTATTTTATATTTCAACTTGACAAAAAACAGTCCCACTCGCACAAGCAAAGTTAACAAGAAATCGACAAATCATATAAAGATATTGACACTAGGCCTAATTAAAGCCGAAGTCTATGCTAGTTCAGAGTCAGACTTGTAATTCAGTGAATGGACAAAACCAAATTTCTCTCAGATCGGTGGCAACCTTATGTATGAAGCCAGGTAATGGTTAAAAAAGAAAAAGAAAAAACAGAAGAGTTTGTTGTATATTTTAACCAAGCTTTATGTGAGTGATCTAGTTAGCTCAACTGTTAAAGTTTCTGACGGTTGTATAAGATATCTGGGCTTGATCTGATGATAAAGAGCTATTATCAGGAGTGGACGCCATAGGTTGAAACTCTCCAAAAAAAAAAAAAAAAAACCAAGCTTTATTAGCTTTTATGAATGGAAAATTTTAGGCATTGGTTTAGGAGCTATTTTTAGAAGTATTTTATTGGAAGTCAAAACTTTTCTATTATAGTTTATTAACAATTGCCCTAAGAGTATCCGTTAATTAGACACTCTGAATAGGCATCCGTTAAATGTTGTTGACAATTATTTATATTTCTCATGAAAATAGTGTCAAAACTTTCTTATTATGGTTTATTAACAATTGTCCTAAGGGCATCTGTTAACATGACCCTGAATACTTTAAAAATTAGGCAAAAACTTTGTCTTAATAAATGACATTGTCTAAAATTCATCATAATTTCTTGACTTTTTTTGAATGACATATAAAAATGATTGATCTTGAATCTATATATATATATATATATATCTAAAAGCCGAAGTGTAGTATTTATTATTTCTATTCTCCTGTTAAGCCACCTCACCCTCCATATCATTGTCACATCATTATTGTTTTAAATATTTATTTTTTACCTTTAATTTTTTTTTTAACAATATTAAATATATAAATACATTGGCTTTACAAATTCATTAGAGGCGGTTTTAACTTTACATATTCATCTACTTTAATTTTGATGTTATAACTAAGTATTGTCTATACATATTCTTCTTAGACGATTTTAACTTTACATATAATTTTATCCCTTTATCTTCCTTTATTTTGAATTTTCTTATTCTCATCTTCTTTCCATAAATTTGTCACTCTCTCCCATTTTATGTATACTTTCCCACACAAAAAGGTTATTTCTTGCCCTTTCTCTTTCTCCCTATCCTTTTTTTTTTTCTTTTTTTGTTGGATTTTTTATGAGGTTTGTACTCCCATTGTCTTATTATTGACTAATTTATATGTGTTACTTGATGCAAGTATTTTTTTATCATTTTATTTACAACGCAAAATAGTTTTAATGTTGTTGACCAGATTTAGGGAAAAATCATATTATAATATGTCCATATTTTGTGTTGTTGTCAGGTTTTAGTTTATTTGGAAAATAGTAGGATATTTTGGACAATACAATGAAGAAAAATTAATGCAGTTGAAGAAGATGGTATTTGTGTAGTTTCCTTTCATTATTTGTAAACATTTTGTTTAACAAATTAGCAGCAAATTATTATGTCTTTATTATATGATATTTTTAGATGCTTGAGTAATTGTTTTAAGCATTTACGAATATTTTGTATTGCTCATATTCCTTATCTCATTTGTGTATTCTTTGAGATTTTTAAGAAAAAAATTTTCAATTTTGTGTTTAAAATTATTTATTTATCTACTCATTTTTCATATGTTGGATTATGTGTTAGATTAGATTATGATAGTATTAACACAATACTTCTTATTTTTACAAAAAAAATTTCTCTAAATTTCCCCTTTGTACTCATGGTTACAATCATTATATATAAAGTTATAACCAACACTTTTTTCTTGGGAATAATGACATATTTCTATTGCGTCACTTCAAAATCTTATTAAAAATTTTGAATTTGATTTTGCATTGGTTATTTGGCTTGATCACATCACGTTTGAAATGTTTTACATATTCAGAAGAAGAAGTTTGACTTTGATGTGATTTTATTTTTCCCTTTCTTTTTTTGAATTGTAATTTTTGTTGATTTTTTTTATAAGTTTTTTTGGTGTTTTTGATTGTAACTAGATATAATTGGAATTGAAAAAGTTTTTTTAAAACTTAAAAAAAAAAAAATTCAAATTTTATATACTTTTTAATGATACACAAAATGTTATAAATAACTTTTATTAAAAAGTTAATATTTTTGCTATCTTTTGAATTCTTGAGAAAAATTGTATTGTTTTCATTTTGGTACAAAAAAATTATATATATATATATATATATATATTACATTTGTGATTGTTCATATAATAAATGAAAATATGATTATGAAATACATTACTATTTATTAAATTAGTCTAAACTGCAAAAAATAAATTTAATGAGATCATCCTAAAAATATTATCATGTGCAACGCACAGATCCGCGACTAGTTCTAATTAATAACTTTATTTGTCAAATAGAACTGAATCTGGTACCTAAGAAACTAACCTAAGTTTTGCCCCCAAAAAGAAGTTTATATATGAATAGTACCAAGCATTGAATTCTAAGTAAA